>NC_064614.1:849484983-849667483 GCF_023898315.1 Schistocerca nitens
GATTTTTCTCCTTGTCCCATTTGCGAGTGGAACAAATAAGAGAGTGACTTGAGTTAAACTGGATATGACATGAGATTTGAGGTCATCTGTCTTAAGCACGTGAGCGACTACGTGCGGAGTGAGGCGGCGACGGGAATCAGGCTGAGATTTTTCATACCACTGTGGTTGCAGATAATACAAAATGACTCGGATGTTAGAACAGGTGGTAGATATGGTATCGGTAAAGTAATCAGACACTTGGTTGGCTTTTGTTCTGCTTTTAGTTCCTTATCTTTTCACATAAATGTGCTGAAGATCGCAGACACTGGTATATCACTTGAGTCCTACGACCAACACAAAGTACATACAAAACATAGACGTGGCTTGTAACCTCTCGCTATTGTTAGATACGCTGACTAATAACTAGAACTAATGGTCACACCTGCCTAACATTCTACGAGGAATAGGTAGATACAGTAACGTCTACCAATGGTATTCCAGACCACAAATCATCAAAGGAGTTAGCTTGTATTGTTCTAATCGTATCCCTAGAGTTATTTATACGTCACACTTGAAATGACGAACAAATAAAGGTACTACGATAGAGATACGAGTATAAGCTGAAGTAATTAGTTAAAATACGTGCCGAGGTCAGGACTTAAACCCTAGTCTCCTAATACCCTCCCTAACGAAAACTTCAGTTCACACCTCAGTCCATCTTCCTCTTCTTCAATATATCTCCAGGAAAATTTAACTACATCAGATAAATACAGGTACGTACACGCAAACGTACAAAGGAAACCATTAACCACAGTCCAGAGGTACGAACAGGCAAGTTTTACAAGTCGTTTTTAGTTTGCACCGTTAAACGATGATTATAATTCTGACTCACATGGTTCCTGCTGTCGAT
Organism: Schistocerca nitens; assembly: GCF_023898315.1. Classification (NCBI taxonomy): domain Eukaryota; kingdom Metazoa; phylum Arthropoda; class Insecta; order Orthoptera; family Acrididae; genus Schistocerca; species Schistocerca nitens. The sequence continues at coordinate 849,485,873 of NC_064614.1, forward strand.
TGGTGATCACCCGAGACGCTGGTTTTGAGTTACGTCGGCGTTGAACTGCTGCTGGAATTCTGCCCTGCCTGTCGATTGGAGGGCCTCTCTATACTGCGTTTTGGTCTGTTTGTAACACGTGGTGCGTGATAGCGTTGCTTTTTTCATTGAACTCGGAATCAGCGAACCTGAAATCAGCAGCTTCTCAACGCAAATAACCTCATAACGAACTGGCGAAAGCAACTTGCCGTTTATGTCTCCATCTAAGATACCGAGCTTGATGCTAATATTCATACCTATCTAATACATTTTATTTATTCTTCTGGCAACTCTTGCAACTGCCGCCCCACGAATAAGTACAGGCGTGGATTTGGGGAATTCTTGTACATCTCACGCAGCAGTCGTGGAAGGCAGCAGTTAAGGGACCGACTGGCACATCAGATGGCAGGCGCAGGCGATGTTAATATCTGGTTCAAATGGCTCTGAGCACTATGGGACTTAACGTCTGAGGTCATCGGTCCCCTAGAACTTAGAACTACTTAAACCTAACTAATCTAAGGACATCACACACATCCATGCCCGAGGCAGGATTGGAACCTGCCACCCTAACGGTCGCGCGGTTCCAGACTGTAGCCCCTAGAATCGCTCGGCCACGCCGGCCGGCTATTAATGTCTCGCGAACGATTCTGAGAGGCAGGTTTACGACACTGCCCACAGGCTAGGAAGCACGGTATGCGAATGTGAAGTAATCGGTCTAGCACAGGGCACTGACGCGCTGTGGAGAAGCCGTACATTGCAGTGACAACAGCGTCCAATAACCTGTGCGTAGGGGCCAAAGTAGGATGAGCAAAACTGACGTAATTATCAAAGAGCACTCCACTTGTTCCCTCCAGTGGAACTAGGTCGTAGGCGTAGGGAAAAGGCGTATAAATAAGTGAGCCTGGAGGCTCAAAGCAGGCGGTCGTATCGCCGTTTTGTCCGCGTCTAGAACCGGAGAGAATGACGATTGTTTAAGTTGCAGGCCAACCACGACGACCTTTAGGGGATGGAAATCGGCGGCCAATCGGCCCACTGAAGCTACCTCCAACCTCCGCTTCACGGGAGCTTCATTGCTGTGGTGGAACGCGTCACACCGTGGAGCCACAGCGGCGCGAGGAGCGAGAGGGCTGTTAGCCCCCGCTCTCTGGTGGCATCTTCCGGCGGACTGCAAGCTGCTGTCCACAGGGGCGAAGGCGGGACGCGAATTTGCGCTCTCCCGGACGCAGAGCTGTGTGTGGGCGCTGAGCGATATACCCTGGGTGGACGGTCAGAGCTGCTAAGGTTCACTGCAACGACGACGGTCGGCAGTTTCCCTTCGGCGCCCTACAGGGGTTCCACGAGTCGCGCTTGAGGGAGCAGTCAGCCGTGTTCCGAGCTGCACGCACAGTTAACACTCGCAGCAGCCAGTTAGCCGTGGCGTGAGTAGGATCGCTACGTTCGTAAGGCTGAACGATTGGATACCGACGCTGCAGATTGCGACGTTTTCGTTGGCGCTGACCCACGTACACTGCACGGCGCCATCGGCGAATTCACCGCAAGGTCGGCTGTGTACATTCGATGTACTAAAGTCAGTGACACACTTGCCTGTGTTTCTCTGCACGCTCAGCCGTCGCTCCGAAACCATACCTCTCGGTCTGACATATTGCAACTCCTGCGCTCGGAGGGTTGTAACACAATCTGTCTGGTTTTATCAGCCACCATATCTAGCTCCAAGATCCTCTCCCCAAAGCCGTTGACATTGCAGCATTAAGCAGATGACGTAATAAGTAGTTTGAGTTAACAGTAGCAGATGGTATCACTGGTATCCCTTTTGTTGTGAATTGGCAGGAGCCAATTCACGGGGTTTGGAGGAAGCCGAAAGGCACGCGTTTAAGCTCACGCAGGCTGGCGTGAGGTCTGGAACAGGTAAAGTAATTATACTATCAAGAAAAGAACGTAGCTGCTGGAATACTTAACTTTAATCCATAATTGGTGAACATCGGTCTGACGATACATGCATCACAAGATAAATAGCAAATGATAATGGCGCCTTGCTAGGTCGTAGCAATTGACGTAGCTGAAGGCTATGCTAACTATCGTCTCGGCAAACGAGAGCGTAATTTGTCAGTGAACCATCGCTAGCAAAGTCGGCTGTACAACTGGGGCGAGTGCTAGGAAGTGTCTCTAGACCTGCCGTGTGGCGGCACTCGGTCTGCAATCACTGACAGTGGCGACACGCGGGTCCGACGTATACTAACGGACCGCGGCCGATTTAAAGGCTACCACCTAGCAAGTGTGGTGTCTGGCGGTGACACCACATTCCTCCCCCGCAAATCGGCGTACGGTTGTGTTATAAGGCTTCCGCCCGCCGTTGGGAGGACCCCATGTTGACGTATGCGACGTGGTGGGGAGCCTAACAACAGGCGAGGCTGTACCACCCGCACCCTGCCATTCGCTCCGAGGGGAGTCAGGAAACGCCTGAAAACCTAGTCCAGGGTGCACGCCAACATGCGGTGTATGCGCCCGTAGAGATACAGGAGGGGCCGAAGGGTCGACCTCCATCGAGACGGGGCACCCGACGGGCGAAGACGACATATGGTCCGGAGCGGGCAAGAATTCCATGGCGGAGGACAACTGGTCACGGGAAGCGATCGGCGGCGCGTGACCCAAGGAGGCGCCCGGCGGTTGCAGCGACGCGTCCACTGCGGGCGTCGCCGGAGGGAGAACAGGCGGCGGCGGCGGCGGCGGCGCGTCGCCATGGGGCAAAATGGAAGGCAGCGTCGGTAACACCTGGGGCTGAGGCGAGCCAGTAGATGGGTCCCCAGGGCGATGACCGGACGGCACCGTCGCTGAAAGCAGACGGGGAGCGGCAGATCCCGTGCGACGACAGAGGCGCAGCTGATTGAGATGCCGACGCAACTCACCAGAGGCCCCCAAAACCAGATACATAGCGCGGCCGAGGCAGCGAAGAATGCGCCCTGCGAGCCAACGACGTGAACCTCGATAGTTGCGATAATAGACAGCGTCGCCTGGAGCAAAAGTAGGTGTCTGCCGCTGCACAGGAACCTGATGCGGCGGATGTAGCAAAGAAATCAAGGTTCGATGAGGGTGACTGTGAAGCAACTCAGCCGGCGAGCGACCATCTCGGGGCTGAGAGCGATACGAGGACAAAAAGAGCAATAACGCGTCCTCCCGAGAATGCGACTCTTTCAACTTCAACATCTGTGACTTGAAAGTCCTGACCAATCGTTCAGCGGCACCGTTTGACTGAGGCGAAAACGGCGCGGACGTCAGATGTTGAATACCATTGGCCTTGCACAATGACTGTAATTCTCCGGACACGAATTGCGAGCCATTGTCGGAAACAATAGTCTGTGGAAGACCTTCAATGCAAAAGATAGCAGATAACGATTGGATGGTGGCAGATGACGTCGTGGAACACATCCGGACAACAAAAGGAAAATTACTGAAAGAATCTACCACAACCAACCATCGAGCATTCCAGAATGGACCAGCAAAATCGATGTGTAAGCGTTGCCAAGGGGAAGTGGCTTTTGGCCATGCAAAGAATTTCCGCGGTGGTGCGGATTGTTGTTCGGCACACGCCATGCAAGAAGAGCACATATTCGTAATCGCAGCATCGATTCCTAACCAAGTACAGTGCTGACGAGCAAGTTGTTTCGTTCTCAGTATACCCCAATGTCCTTGGTGGAGAAGCCGTAAGACAGAGCACTGTAATGAACGTGGTACCACGACCCTGGATTGATCATTATCAGAACGCAACAGCAAAACACCACGTCGAACAAAAAGTCTCTCCTTGTGAGCAAAAAATCGGCGAACCAACGGATCCTCGATCCGTGACTTTGACAAGGGCCATTGCGTAGCAACAAAACGCAGAACGGTAGTAAGGACAGGGTCAGCAGCTGTGGCTGTAGCTACACGACGAAAATCAATAGGAAACGATTCGACCACGTCATCGGTTTCCGCATCAATGAACATGCAAGTAAGTTCGGAAGAATCGAATGCTCTATCCTCAGCAACAGGCAAACGGGACAACGCATCGGCGTTTCCGTGCTTAGCAGTGGACCGATACAAGATATCGTAGCGGTACTGCGAGAGGAAAATAGACCAGCGAATGAATTTCTGCGCTGTACGTGGAGGTACAGGCTTGTTCGGATGAAAAAGCGATGTCAAAGGTTTGTGGTCTGTGATGATGGTAAAGTGACGACCATACAAGAAATCATGAAACTTAGTAACACCAAATACGAGAGCCAATGCTTCCTTCTCGATCTGTGAATAATTTCTTTGCGCAGACGAGAGCAATTTGGACGCAAAGGCAATAGGGCGATCGTGCGAACCATCTTTGTGCGCAAGCACAGCACCGATCCCGAAATCCGATGCATCCACCATCGACAAAGGGGTTTCTGGGGATCGAATGGCGTAAGGCAAGTATTGGAAAGCAACGCCGATTTCAACTGGCGAAAGGCGCGTTCGCATTCCGTCGTCCAGCCGGACGGAACATCTTTACGGCGTAAGCGATGAAGCGGAGCTGAAATAGAAGAGGCGTGGCGCACATAGCGATGATAATTTATTTTACCCAGCACACTCTGTAGCAGCTTCAAATTCTACGGCGAAGTCTTGTATGGCACGGAGATGCTCTGGACTGGGATTTATGCCTTGGGCATTGATTACATGGCCCAGGTAGGGTAAGTCCCGAGCAAAAAACACACATTTGTCCTTCCGCAAGCGAAGACCATTTTGTCGCAAGACCTGAAATAATGTTCTGAGATTGGCTAAATGTTCTTCTTCCGTCTTGCCGGAGATCACAATATCGTCCAGATAGTTTCCTGCAGTAGGGACCGACGCACAAACAGTTTGTAGATATTGCTGAAACAATGCAGGGGCGGATGCACACCCGAACTGCAGTCGTTTGAATCGGTACAAACCAAGATGCGTGTTAACCACCAAAACGCGCTGGGATTCTTCGTCCACCGGTATTTGCAAGTACGCATCTGCTAGGTCCAACTTCGAAAAATATTTACCCAGGGACAGTTAGTCAAAAAGATCTTCCGGGCGGGGTAAAGGAAAAGTTGCCGTCACTAGTTGGGGATTCACTGTTGCCTTGAAATCCACACAAAGTGTCAACTTTCCGGAAGGCTTTTGCAAAATTACTAAGGGTGATGCCCAGAAAGAAGCCTGCACACGTTCAATTACACCTTGTGATTCCAAATCGTGTAACGTTCGTGCGACCTCCTCACGCAATGCGTGGGGAACATTGCGCGCTCTGAAAAATTTCGGTTGCGCGTTTACTTTCAGTTCCAAATGTGCTCTATAGTTCTTAGCGCAACCGAGGCCCGGTGCAAAAATGTCTGCAAATTCTTCACATAGACGAGAAACACTGGCTGAAGGCACAGTCTGGTTCACTGATAGGACCTGATTTACTATAGACAAGTTAAACAACTGAAACAAATCGAAACCAAACAAGTTCACAGCAGAAGAAGAACGAAGGACGTAAAATGACAAGTTTTGTTTGTCCCTTGTATGTTGCAAGAAGGCTGCACTGTCCTAACATAGGGAGCCCGTGACCTGAATATGTAGTTATCTTAACATTTGCGGCACGCAACGGAGGTGTGCCCAGCTGTTTGTACGTGTCTTGATTGATCAGTGAACCTGCAGCTCCGGTATCGAGCTGGAATGCTATCACTTTGCCGTGTATGTCCAAATCTACAAAAAGTTTATTGTCCTGCTGACGACAAGAGCGACTGTCTCGTGTAACGTGAACTGACACTGGTACAGAATCACTTGCGACTTGACGTGATTTCCGGCGACGTCGACGCACACTGTTTGTGGGACGAACACAGTCACTGTTAGAGAGAGTGGCACTGGGCGGAGTGGAATGAACTATATGAATTTCCATGGACGACGGTTCACGAGCCGGAGTATCCTTGGTTCGATTCCGATTCCGGCGCGAAGCAAAGGGCCTGGAATGGTTTTGAGCGTCCGATCGGAGCTTTTTCTGGCAAACACTTTGAACATGTCCTTTTTTATTACAGAAAAAACAAATAGCCTGGCGTGACGGGCAATTCTCACGCGAATGTCTAGTAGCACACCGCGGGCATGATTTTCGCACTGCATTTGCTTGCTGGCGCGGCACACGTGGCGGAGAGATAGGCGGCTTTGGCGCGGCCGCACGCGAGGACTGTTTGACACTCAAAAGCACAATCCCTAGTAAGGCCTTGCAAAGTTGCAACCCCCTCCCGATTAGTTTCACCTGCCATACGTTTTGTACGAAAGAAGGTATACCTTTTTGCAACTACATTGAGTGATTCTTTGAAATAAGCATCTAATGCTGAAAAAATTTCGTAGTAGGACAGAGTTGCTACGTCGCGTCGGGGAAATAATTTCACTATCACACTGTACGTCTGGACGCCTACGGATGCTACCAAAAAAGGCTGCCGCTCATTACCTTGAATTCTGTAGGCGGCGAGATGGAATCCAAATTGGCGTGACCACTCCGTCCAGCTTTCCAGTGCCGCATCAAAAGGACGAAAAGGTAGTGCAACAGCGTTTTGTGGCTGCGGTAGCGGTGGAGCGGCGGCCGCCGCATCGTTTTGCATTGCACGCTGACCCTGGACGAGCTGTCCAAGGGCATCCAATAAGGTCTGCGTCTGCTGATTCTGTAAGCGATAAAATTCGGACAGTACATCTGGAGGTTGTGGCGAAGCCATGACACAAGTAAATCAGGAATATCAATACGAACGCAAAATTCTCGTCGCCATATGTCGTGAACTGGCAGGAGCCAATTCACGGGGTTTGGAGGAAGCCGAAAGGCACGCGTTTAAGCTCACGCAGGCTGGCGTGAGGTCTGGAACAGGTAAAGTAATTATAGTATCAAGAAAAGAACGTAGCTGCTGGAATACTTAACTTTAATCCATAATTGGTGAACATCGGTCTGACGATACATGCATCACAAGATAAATAGCAAATGATAATGGCGCCTTGCTAGGTCGTAGCAATTGACGTAGCTGAAGCCTATGCTAACTATCGTCTCGGCAAATGAGAGCGTAATTTGTCAGTGAACCATCGCTAGCAAAGTCGGCTGTACAACTGGGGCGCGTGCTAGGAAGTGTCTCTAGACTTGCCGTGTGGCGGCGCTCGGTCTGCAATCACTGACAGTGGCGACACGCGGGTCCGACGTATACTAACGGACCGCGGCCGATTTAAAGGCTACCACCTAGCAAGTGTGGTGTCTGGCGGTGACACCACACCTTTCACAGGAAAGACCACTCGAATCGTAGTCCATCATTGTGATTGACTGTTGGTTCATCAGCAGCTCGCCAAAACGCTAATTTTCTATTATTAACATTATAACAACTTTGCATTAGACTTCCTGGCAGATTAAAGCTGTGTGTCCGACCGAGACTCGAACTCTGGACCTTTACCTTTCGCGGGCAAGTGCTCTACCATCTGAGCTACCCAAGCACGACTGAGGTCCCGTCCTCACAGCTTTATTTCTGCCAGTATCTCGTCTCGTACCTTCCAAACTTCCAGAGCTCGAGTCTCTGTCCGGCACACAGTTTTAATCTGCCAGGAAGTTTCATATCAGCGCACACTCCGCTGCACGGTGAACATCTCATTGTAGAAACTTTGCATTAAATTTCCTTGAATTTCAAATATAGGCATCTGTAAGTAGTAGGCTATCGACCACTTATTTGAGAAGTATTATTAATGAGCAAAACTAAGAGCAAAAGTTAAATGAAGAAGCAGACTAAGCATATCGGTTATCTTCGGGTCCCACCCAAAGTGCACACCCAAGCGAAGTGGGTTGTGTTGCCTAATCACTCCAGAACCAGCAGTCAGGAAGCACAGACACGTTTCCTCGTGCGACCGTTTACATTTAAGTTGTATAAAGAAAGTTAAGGCTAGAACATTGAAAAGGAAAAGTAAAGATACGATCAATTACCATTGTTTAGAGGCAAAACTTGTGAAATTATAATGACGTGTGAACTGGTAAAAAGATAGTGGATAAACATTGCAGTTCAGAGTTTCTCATGTTTTGCTAGAATAAATAAGAGTGGCATCCTCAAAGGGTGAAAGAGTAAGTCATTTAAGTAGTATCAGTTCCCGGCTAAAAGTTTATTACAGTCTGAAGACAACGGATCTATGACGTACGTGCTGTTATTTGCGCAGCGGACATCTATAGAAGACTGCAGGTTGATGAGCTTCATCAGACACCCCATGCATGTCACCCAGAGCGCTGAAAGCAATGAGGGACCTCGCTTGTACTGCATTCTCCACTCAAAAGGGAACAGTGACATGTTGTGTGTAGTAACACAGAGGAAGTAGATATTTGGTAAAATACACAGTCTTTCTCAAACTAAAATTATTTTACGCCCCACCGTTCATGATACGGTCATTACACTTACAAAGATAGAAAGTACTCTCTACCACGCGCTGTACAGTGGCTTGTGAAGTGCATGAGGATGTAAATGTAGCTGCTCACCATCAGTCTCACTGTATTTCAAAATTTATTATCAAACCATTCTCATACATCTCCGACGTGTTGCTGCAATTTTTTTTCCATTTGCTAGCTCTTACGCATATATGATGTTCGTCGTATATTTCAGAGATTATATCAGTACGTAATGAAGTGGTTCCCAACGACACTCTACAGATTTAATGGAGATTGTCAACGCTGTGCTATCATGCATGGCATAGTATTTCAGAATTAGATCTATGATAGGCAATGACAGAGGCACTACCAATTGGCGAACATGTTGCAACAATGATCGTGTTTAATAAATTTGCAACGGAAGCTTGTAGGTTGTTCGATCCTTTCTGCGCTGGAAGCATCAGCCGTTTATCGGCTACCAATCAGCGCAGTGACAAAGCGAATACCAACGAAGCTGCAGCTACCATAAAGCACGCGTGCACAGTTTGTAAATAGAAGTATAGATGTTTCCCATCAGTATGATACATCGTTTTTAATGTAAATGTTTGCAGATGAATATCATCCTTCGCAAACAGTGAAGACATTAGCAGCCGCTATATTTACTCAACAGCCGGCCGGAGTGGCCGTGCGGTTCTGGGCGCTACAGTCTGGAGCCGAGCGACCGCTACGGTCGCAGGTTCGAATCCTGCCCCGGGCATGGCTGTGTGTGATGTCCTTAGGTTAGTTAGGTTTAATTAGTTCTAAGTTCTAGGCGACTGATGACCTCAGAAGTTAAGTCGCATAGTGCTCAGAGCCATTTGAGCCATTTACTCAACAGAGCGGCATAGATGACGTATAATGCGACTTGGAGCAACAGATCTTCTTTATAGCCACTCGGTATGTCAGTCTCCAGAGCGCATGTTTCGATGGTATGTTGCCCTAGAGTTCTCAGCCGTAACTCATTAATTTTGCTCTCTGACCGAAATTATTCAGTTAACTGTGATCCTATAGGACGCTTTTATCTAGTGTACCAGAAACAGCCATCTTAAATGGCAACGGACGACTGACACCAAGTATCCAAAAGTGGAAGCAATTTATTTCAATGACGTAGCAACGTATGCAATCTGCAGAATTAATGCTACAGCATCCGTCGGTTTCTAAGCTGTAATGTAAGTTAGTTAATCACTACAATTTTTCTCGGATTGGATACTCGAATCGACCCTTGTTATTGGGGAATATATGAACGCCGACTGAATCCGTTTCAACACACCTCACAATTTCTACTCGAAGTTCTAATTTTCCAGAACTTCAGTGCAGGTTGGAAGAACAGGAGGTACGTATTGTCACGTCTGACTCACCCGAGAGGCATTTTATAATGCATGACACGATACATCGGCCCACTGTGAAAGGCGGAGTCTCGCTTGCTGTCTCCGATCCGGCACACAGCTTAAATGTGACTTCGTGACCTGTTTTACCCAATGATTGCAATTCTAACAAGCAACTGAAAATACGTTTATGAAGTTTCGAAGATTACAGAGAATCTTTGAAAGACAGGAGTTTAATAAGACCGTCAGGCGTAGAGGGATACACGGAGTTGCCGTAAGCCTTTACAGCGAAAGCTAAAAGTCCGTTTTCAAAACCTGGTCATGCGTCTGAATATGTATTCCCTCGTTGACTCTTAACTCCTGCGGTAAATGTCACGGTGACCGGACGGCTACAGTGTACGATAGTCAAGTCACATAGAACAGTTCACAAATCTTATGGCCTTAAGTGTTTATTTATCTTTTCAGTTGTATGAAAATACCTTCTATTGACGAAATTTTAAAAGCTTATTCTGTACTGTTCCACGTTTAGTTTTGAATTCAAGCGATGATTGAAGTTTCTGAATACGTTATGTGCAGTTGAAACAATTACGAACAACTTTGGTTTCTTATAATCGGCAAATGTCATACCTCAGTGTCTATATAAAAGTGCTTTTTCTCTTTTTTACAGTTCTAAATTGCGACTAAATAGTAATATCGAGTGCTCGCGTTCATAGTAGTTGTGTAAAACTTCGATGAAACTTCCAGCTAAATGTAAAACTAAACGCAGTTTGAAATTTCAGAAAAATTTTTGTGTGACTGCAACAATGGTGAATAATGCGTTGTTATATTTGGTAAGCACAGAAAGACACCTGAATCTAAATAAAATTCAAATGTATCATGTGAAACTACGTTCTTAAGGTACCATTCCTAACCGCAGACAATCTTATCAGGACCGTTTATGTATCGCGTAGGGACTGTTCATGAACACGCCGTCTGGCACTACACACGAAATGATCGCACTTGAAGTGATCGTGGTCAGTCGTCTGTCAACAGCGATAATTAGACTGGCAGCACCCTTGGGTCAGGCAAACAGACATAGAGCCGAAAGACGGGTGTCTTGTGCTTCGTGAATTCCCGCCGAGAAGTTAATGCTCAGCCTAACTTATTTTCAATATATAGACACATTGTGGACAGAAATTAAGTTAGAGAGATGTTTATTAAAGAGGCGACGCGCTGGTCATTTCATTACCATGTCTATGTAGGTCACATATCAATCACTAAAAATGTATTTTGCTGAATGAAAATGTAACGTACAGGTCGTTGCAGATTATTAACAGTTTAGTAAAAAAATGTTACAACAGTGATCAAGGTGTCAGTTTAAGGAACTAATCGAATCACATCTGGAGATTGACACACCTTTGTCAGCAACTAACGTAATCCATCAAAACAGGACAATTTTGTGCAAATTCGGCACACAAACAAGTTAACTCGAATCATAATAGCAACATGTCATACACAGGTAGACGTCTTGCACTTGTAATTTGTTTTGTTCTAGCTATAAGGATACAGACTCTGGAAACTGTACTGGTGTATAGTTTGAGCCTAACGATCGGTCATTATGTAAAATCCAGCCTCCGGCCATGTCAGGTGGTCCTGGAACTGGAGTGGAGCCTTCATTTTCGAACAACGAACGAGATGGAATCTGTGTCGGTTCGGACGGCGGTTTGGCCATGTGTTCCAGACTGGACATAGAGTTTTCCATGTGTGTGCTCCCTTGTAAATTTTTCAGTGTTCAGTCACTATTCGGACTCTTAAAATATTCTCTGAGTTTCAGAACTTCGTCAGTTTTCTCGTGTCCGGTTACGATAACTTGCATTATTTTTCAATAGTGAATGCTGTTCGGAACTTCGCAATTTTTCATGAACTAGCCACATATGGGACTTGCATTTATTTTGTATTTGCACGGTCCTTGATTTAGAACTAGCATCTGTGCTCTCGACTTACAATGGTACTGTAGTCACTATGCGCTTGGGGGCTTTTGAGTCTGTCTACGCGCTTCGTGTACAGGGTGAACATTAATAAAACGGACAAACTGCAGGGACGGTCTCGTGGCTGGAAATGGAGGAAAATAGGTCCTATGAACATGTGTCCGGAGATGGACATCATGGAACACAGTACAGAGATCCACTGAATCCACATGACAATAAGTGTTCAAAATGGCCTCCGTGGGATTGAGGTGGCAGGGACAGTAGCGGTTGTCGTGCAGACAACACATAATAGTACTTTGGCTTACACCATGTTGGCGGGCCACATGGCTAGAGCTTGTACTAGGGTTTGTGTCAATATCCTGTGGAACCCAGTCCTACAAATCTAGTGTATGTCCAGTCCGCCGCCTCCCTACACGTTCGTCTGTCTGAAAGAACCCATGCTCAAAAAGGGCTTGAAATATTGTGTGATGTGGTTGGTGTCACTGAGGGTGAACTGTATTTCTTGTTGGTTTAGAGTTTCACGTAGTTTCCCGCTCGATCCTTGTAGCTGAAGCTGTGTCAGAACACTTCATGAGATCTGTCACCCGACGTATTTTTTTTTTATCTGGTAACCATAGTTGCTTCTCTTAAAATTGAGATCCTGCTAATCAGTGCCTCTGAAGCCCCGTGTGTAGCCGAGGAAAGGCTTGATTCCTTCACGTTCTGCAGCCGTTACTGGAGCAAAGGAAGATAACATCTACTGATATCAAGAAGAAGCACGTCCACTACTTTTCTTTTACAAACATATATTTCCTTGAATGGGTGTACAAATCACAATAGTGACTCGTGAATTAGACATACGCCTCCAAGGCTCGACATGATATCCAAGATTACAACATATTTTAATTGTCACTAGTCCATCTTGTCTTTTGTTTTCGTTCTTGGAGAGTGTGGTTCTACATCTACATCTACATTTATACTCCGCAAGTCGCCCAACGGTGTGTGGCGGAGGGCACTTTACGTGCCACTGTCATTACCTCCCTTTCCTGTTCCAGTCGCGTATGGTTCGCGGGAAGAACGACTGCCGGAAAGTCTCCGTGAGCGCTCGAATCCCTCTAATTTTACATTCGTGATCTCCTCGGGAGGTATAAGTAGGGGGAAGCAATATATTCGATACCTCATACAGAAACGCACTCTTTCGAAACCTGGACTGCAAGCTACACCGGGATGCAGAGCGCCTCTCTTGCACACTCTGCCACTTTAGTTTGCTAAACATCACTTACCACATAACCCTGTGACGAAACGCGCCGCTCTTCTTTGGATCTTCTCTATCTCCTCTGTCAACCCGACCTGATACGGATCCCACACTGCTGAGCAATACTCAAGTATAGGTCGAACGAGTGTTTTGTAAGTCACCTCCTTTGTTGATGGATTACATTTTCTAAGGACTCTCCCAATGAATCTCAAGCTGGCACCCACCTTACCAACAATTAATTTTACATGATAATTCCACTTCAAATCGTTCCATACGCATACTCCCAGATATTTTACAGAAGTAACTGCTACCAGTGTTTGTTCCGCTATCATATAATCATACAATAAAGGATCCTTCTTTCTATGTATTCGCAATACATTACATTTGTCTATGTTAAGGGTCAGTTACCACTCCCTGCACCAAGTGCCTATCCGCTGCAGATCTTCCTGCATTTCGCTGCAATTTTCTAATGCTGCGTCTTCTCTGTATACTACAGCAACATCCGCGAAAAGCCGCATGGAACTTCCGACACTGTCTACTAGGTCATTTATATATATTGTGAAAAGCAATGGTCCCATAACACTCCCCTGTGGCACGCCAGAGGTTACTTTAACGTCTGTAGACGTCTCTCCATTGAGAACAACACGCTGTGTTCTGTTTGCTAAAAACTCTTCAATCCAGCCAGACAGCTGGTCTGAAATTCCGTAGGATCTTACTTTGTTATCAGGCGACAGTGCCGAACTGTATCGAAAGCCTTCCGGAAGTCAAGGAAAATGGTATCTACCTGGGAGCCTGTATCTAATATTTTCTGGGTCTCATGAACAAATAAAGCGAGTTGGGTCTCATACGATCGCTGTTTCCGGAATCCATGTTGATTCCTACAGAATAGATTCTGGGTTTCCAGAAATGACATGATACGCGAGCAAAAAACATGTTCTAAAATTCTACAACAGATCGATGTCAGAGATATAGGCCTATAGTTTTGCCCGTCTGCTCGACGACCCCTCTTGAAAACTGGGACTACCTGAGCTCTTTTCCAATCATTTGGAACCTTCCGTTCCTCTAGAGACTTGCGGTACACGGCTGTTAGAAGGGGGACAAGTTCTTTCGCGTACTCTGTGTAGAATCGAACTGGTATCCCGTCAGGTCCAGTGGGCTTTCCTCTGTTGAGTGATTTCAGTTGCTTTTCTATTCCTTGGACACTTATTTCGATGTCAGCCATTTTTTTCGATCATGCGAGGATTTAGAGAAGGAACGCAGTGCGGTCTTCCTCTGTGAAACACCTTTGGAAAAAGGTGTTTAGTATTTCAGCTTTACGCGTGTCATCCTCTGTTTCAATTCCATCATCATCCTAGAGTGTCTAGATATGCTGTTTCGAGCCACTTACTGATTTAATGTAAGACCAGAACTTCCTAGGATTTTCTGTTAAGTCGGTACATAGAATTTTACTTTCGAATTCACTGAACGCTTCACGCATAGCCCTCCTTACGCTAACTTTGACATCGTGTAGCTTCTGTTTGTCCGAGAGGTTTTGGCTGCGTTTAAACTTGCAGTGAAGCTCTCTTTGCTTTCACAGTAGTTTCCTAACTTTGCTGTTGACCCACGGTGGGTTTTTCCCGTCCCTGACAGTTTTACTCGGCACGTACCTGTCTAAAATGCATTTTACGATTGCCTTGAACTTTTTCCATAAACACTCAACATTGCCAGTGTCGGAACAGAAATTTTCGTTTTGATCCGTTAGGTAGTCTGAAATCTACTTCCAATTACTCTTGCTAAACAGATAAACCTTCCTCCCTTTTTTTTATATTCCTATTTACTTCCATATTCAGGGATGCTGCAACGTTCTTATGATCACTGATTCCATGTTCTGCAATTACAAAGTCGAAAACTGCGGGTCTGTTAGTTATCAGTAGGTCCAAGATGTTATCTCCACGAGTCGAGAGTCTCTTTAATTGCTCGAGGTAATTTTCGGGTAGTGCAGTCAGTATAATGTCACTCGATGCTCTGTCAATACCACCCGTCCTTAACATCTGAGTGTCCCAGTCTATACCTGGTAAATTGAAATCTCCACCTAGACTATAACATGCTGAGAAAATTTATGTGAAATGTATTCCAGATTTTCTCTCAGTTGTTCTGCCACTAATGCTGCTGAGTCGGGAAGTCGGTAAAAGTAGCCAATTATTAACCTAGCTTGGTTGTTGAATATAACCTCCACCCATAATAATTCACGGGAACTAACCACTTCTATTTCACTACAGGAAAAACTACTACTAACAGCGACAAACACGCCACCACCAGTTGCATGCAATCTATCCTTTCTAAACACCGTCCTTGCCTTTGTAAAAATTTCGGCAGAATTTATCTCTGGCTACAGCCAGCTTTCCGTACCTATAACGATTTCAGCTTCGGTGCTTTCTATCAGAGCTTGAAGTTCCGGTACTTTACCAACGCATCTTCGACAGTTTACAATTACAATACCGATTGCTGCTAGGTCCCCGCATGTCCTGACTTTGCCCCGCACCCTTTGGGGCTGTTCTCCTTTCTGTACTTGCCCGAGGCCATCTAACCTAAAAAAAACACCCAGGCCACGCCACACAACCCCTGCTACCCGTGTAGCCGCCTGCTGGCTGTAGTGGACTCCTGGCCTATCCAGCGGAACCCGAAACCCCACCACCCTTTGGCGCAAGTCGAGGAATCTGCAGCCCACACGGTCGCAAAACCGTCTCAGCCTCTGATTCAGACCCTCCACTCGGCTCTGTACCAAAGGTCTGCAGTCAGTTCTGTCGACGATAGTGTAGACGGTGAGCTCTGCTTTCACCCCACTAGCAAGACTAGCAGTCTTCACCAAGTCAGATAGCCGCCGGAAGCCAGAGAGTATTTCCTACGATCCATACCGACACACATAATTGGTGCCGACATGAGCGACCACCTGCAGATGGGTGCACCCTGTACCCTTCATGGCATTCGGAAAGACCCTTTCCACATCTGGAATGACTCCCCCCGGTATTCACACGGAGTGCACATTGGTTTTCTTCCCCTCACCTGCAGCGATATCCCTGAGGGGCTCCGTTACGCGCCTGACGTTGGAGCTCCCAACTACCAGTAAGTCCACCTACTGCGACAGCCCGTATCTTGAAGACTGAGGGGCAAGCTCTGGAACAGGACAAGCAGCCATGTCTGGCCGAAGATCAGTATCAGCCGGAGACAGAGCCTGAAACCGGTTCGTCAGACAAACTGGAGAGGCCTTCTGTTCAGCCCTCTGGAATGTCTTTCGCCCCCTGCCACACCACTCTACCACAGGTGAGGGGCAGCCTCAATGTGGCAGTATCCCAGGCAGCCACATCCGTAGTCCTATTGGGGGATGCGTGGGACGAGCTGGTTGTCCTCGACAAACCCCCGTCCGGACCCCCACAGTGATGCCCAATGGCAACAGCCTCAAGCTGTGTGAACGAAGCCAACACTGCCTGAAGCTGGGAGCGAAGGGATGCCAACTCAGCCCGCATCCGAACACAGCAGTCGCAGTCCCTTGACGGTCAGTCCACTGACAAGTCGCGACGCCAAAACGTAAAAAGCCATGCCCACAGCATGTGAAGCCGTGTACCTGTCGCCACACCTTGCGATTTTCTTGTATTCGTCACTTCCCGTTTAATGTCTGCGCATTCGAAAACAAATACCGGCACACAGTATATGTTCCGCGACTTACTCCCTACTTTCTATCACGATCATCTTCCCTTGTATTACACAAGAAGTGCGAACTATTGCTTGGCTAAACGGCATGTAGCACTGCAAGGGTATTTGTTTTAGCATAGCCATGCTGCCTCTCGACGTTTTCCATCTGCTTGCCCGTACACAAACACCATCTCGGCTTGTTCCCGACATGAATACCGGACCATTCTGCTGTTTACAGCACGCTGCGTCAATAGCACAGCCTGCAACACACAAGGAACACAGGGCAGGTGGTCAGAGGAACTGTCATTCGTCACGGCCATCGACTGTGGCAACGATGCGTTTCCGGACACCTGTTCATAGTACATTTTCTCCTGCATTTCCAGTCAGGATTCAGTCCATGCAGTTTATCGGTTTTATTAATGTTTTCCATGTATATTTACACGCAAACGCTTTTCTCGTTTTTCTTTAAATAAAATTCAGAGATATTAACACGAGGAATTACAGTGATATACAGTAGCCTGTCCATCACCAACCCAGGGTCATATTGTGCACCTACAACTGTACAGGCGCAGCTTATGTGCGACTTGGAACTGACAGTGGTGAATGCAGCCACCCACTTCCCCAATGACAACGAGTAGCCAGTTGGCCCAAACAGTAGATTCATGTAAACAAAGCTAGACTGCGTTGTAAGAGGGATTATTTCAGAGGAGAATTAGTACAGCTTCCTCCCCAATGAATGCTTTGCCAATAAAGCACCAGCCCTTTTCTCATTTATGTTTGTCATTTTTTGTAAGATTTATAAGCTCGTTGTAACTGTAAAAAGATTAATAAAAACTTGTCATTATTTTTGTAAACTTAAATACTTCACTATTCACATTCATACCCCTCAGCTATAAACTGTTTATTTTATTGTGGTGATATGGTGACACATGGATACACCAGCAACTCAAAATTCAGTGTTATTACATTAGTAAGTTTGGTTATTAATTTGAGTTCTCAAAGGAAGTGCAGACATAGGTAACAAAAGTGTCATGAGTAAATTCACTAATTTCGTATATAAAAATTAAGGGCGGACCTCACGATTTTAAGGTTATTGAGAAGATAATACCTTTCCTTATGAAAAGACAATAACATTTAGCACCACTCTTAGATATAGTTAATATTAAAGCAAGCGACAGTTTGCATCTTCTCCAAAGTGTCACCCTTTTCTCTTAGAATAGATCGTTTTACATGTTCTGGTAGATTGTGGTAAACGCAATCATCCATTATAAATTACACTGTGTGAGTATGGTATCCTAAAAAACTGAATATTTTTGACGTAGGTAAGACCTTAGTTCTCTGGACGGTTAAGTTGTTAAATATATTTAGCAAATCTTTTATCTCAGAAAGGGGTCTTTGCATACATATAATGCTTTTAGTGCGTAAAAAGTTTTATTTTAATATTTTTGTCAAATATTTTACTGGTGTAATGAAACAAATTTTTCATAACTAAAGGGTTTTTCGCAATGGATTTTTGTTGTTCTCGGCACCCTTTTTGCGTAAATTTTCTGGTAAGATCCGAGCTTTCGATAGTCTGTGTCATTGCCTTCATCTTGAAAGAAACCAACTGTCAAAGATGTTACGAAATCACAGAGATGTAAGTGGTGTAGTAGTGGCACAATTAGGTGGCAATGGCAATATGGTCGGCTGTGATCTGAGTAGCGTCAATTTGCTACTATAGACTACATTTCCATTATACCAGTACCATCACGATGTTTATAAGGCGCATTCTCCTACGCAGTCTCTCCGTTTCAAGTACCCCGCATTGTTGGGTGCTTATCCTGTACCCATATTAAAATTGTTGACACACATTTCAGTTTCCAAGACCTCTTTGATAAATTACAGCTTCAGATTAGTACCAATTTCTTTCGTCTAAAACCCTGAGGAGAGGAGGAGGAGATTAGTGTTTAACGTCCCGTCGACAACGAGGTCATTAGAGACGGAGCGCAAGCTCGGGTGAGGAAAGGATGGGGAAGGAAATCGGCCGTGCCCTTTTAAAGTAACCATCCCGGCATTTGTCTGTAGCGATTTAGGGAAATCACGGAAAACCTAAATCAGGATGGCCGGAGACGGGATTGAACCGTCGTCCTCCCGAATACGAGTCCAGTGTGCTAACCACTGCGCCACCTCGCTCGGTCTAAAACCCTGAACTATTCACCACGCTTCGCCAGTGACCGTGAAAAGATGCCCCTTCGAAGTGTGAAAAAGTAATGGAAATGCTTTTTAGAAGGTTAAACTGTAATACAACAACGGGAAAAGCTTCCACACACTATTCCAACATGTCCAGGAAGTCTTAGACACTTCAAAGACAACTATTATTCAATGATAGTTTGATGACGATACACTTTAAATCGATGTCTAAGAGAGCATGTACAATATGCTCTTCTGTTTAAAATAGTGAAATGCCCACAGAAGAGCTGATTATGGAGTTCAGGAAAGTCATGTATTTGCCTATTTATTTGGCGAAAGCTGTACAGTAAGTAATTAGGTATGAAGCCGATCAGTAAACTTAGTATGAACCACAGAATGACGCAGAAAGCAGTCATTTACATTTTGTTTTAAGAGTGTGTGCTTCGGACAACTTGGCCCTACCCATCAGTGGGCCCAACCGAAGATGCTTCCTAAAGTGAAGAGGGAGGCAGTGGAGCAAGTCGGACGAAGATCTACAGCCTCGCCCGGCTGCGGGATGAAGAAAGATACTGCGCCCCGAGCAGTAATTTATCGGCCTCCTAATCCACGACACACTTGCCGTAAATTAAACTTCCATTATTCAACGTAACGGAAGTTATTCTAACTTAGGTGATCCGTCAGACGCCATATCTTTTGCAATCTCTTCAGGCGGTTGTACGTAGGCGAATTTTAGCGTTTCGCGCAGTTAGATTCACTTCCGTACTTTCCAAGGAGATAAAAAGCACTGATTTGCTGGAAATTCACCCATTTAAATCAATAAATTTTCTACATTTATAGGTCGCTGATCATCATTCGAAAATGTAAGAAATCAAACAAGAGACTTTGAAAATGAGCACATTATTTTCAAACATATAGTAAGGAAAATAAATATCTCAAGTATCCATTTTACGAGTAATACGTGCAGCTCATATTTTGATAGGTGAAAATAAGAACTGAAAGAAATCACCGAGTATTGGGATCATTGTGTAATGAAGTAGGCTTTTTTTTATATTTTGTAATCGTTGTCTTTCTCATTCATTTTTTTCTTAAATAAATACGTAACGTCTGCACTTTTCCTTCAACTTAGGAAACCTTTAGCGTGTAACATATTGTGTAAAATTTGTTCCGTATTCTTTCAGTGTTTTCCTAGGAAAGCATTGAATCTTCAATCAAATGGAAGCGTGCAATGTAATTACACTTACGTGTGGAGTTCAGTGTGTTGCAAGCAAATCGGCATTTTAGCAGTAAGACGCAAAGTCTACAAGTGCATTAAATATTCCGCAAGCCACCTGGCGGTGTGTGGTGGAGAGTACCTCTGTTACGACTAACTTCTCTCCCCCCCTCCCTCCATGTCCCCAGTTTCATTCGCGAATGGCGCATGAAAGAATGATTGTCGGTAAGCCTCTATATTACCGCTAATTTCTCGAATTTTCTCGTTGTAGTAATTTCAAGAGACGTATGTGGAAGGAAGTAACATGTGTACGACTCTTCCCGGAAATTACTCTTTCGAAATTACAATAGTAATCCTCCCCGTGACGCACAACGCCACTGGAATTTGTTGAGCACCTCTGTAACGCTCTCGCGATCCAGTGTCGAAACGCACTGCTCACATCATTGGATCTTCTCTATCTCTTCTATCAATCTTACCTGGTGAGAGTCCCAGATTGTTGAACAGCACTCATTAATGGACCAAAGAAGTGTCTTGTAAGC
This sequence comes from Schistocerca nitens, assembly GCF_023898315.1. Classification (NCBI taxonomy): domain Eukaryota; kingdom Metazoa; phylum Arthropoda; class Insecta; order Orthoptera; family Acrididae; genus Schistocerca; species Schistocerca nitens. Next base: position 849,506,414 of record NC_064614.1, read on the forward strand.
CAATTTTTTCGTTAAATTTCCTTGAGATTCTTTCTATGAATCTCAGTCTAGCATCTGCTTTTCCTACTGTTCTTTTATTTCGTCACCCCACTTACGGTCGCTCCAGACAGATACTTCTAGATACTTAATGGTGATTACTCTTTCCAGCAATTTGTCTTCATAGTGTAGTTTGTAGAGGCTTGTCTCACTAGGGGTAAGATATATAGTGCCTACAGGAAAATTAAAGTGACCTTTGGAGAGAAGAGAACCACTTGTATGAATATCAAGAGCTCAGATGGCAACCCAGTTCTAAGCAAAGAAGGGAAGGCAGAAAGGTGGAAGGAGTATATAGAGGGTTTATACAAGGGCGATGTAATTGAGGACAATATTATGGAAATGGAAGAGGATGTAGATGAAGATGAAATGGGAGATACGATACTGCGTGAAGAGTTTGACAGAGCACTGAAAGACCTGAGTCGAAACAAGGCCCCGGGAGTAGACAACATTCCATTAGAACTACTGACGGTCTTGGGAGAGCCAGTCCTGACAAAACTCTACCATCTGGTGAGCAAGATGTATGAGACAGGTGAAATACCCTCAGACTTCAAGAAGAATATAATAATTCCAATCCCAAAGAAAGCAGGTGTTGACAGATGTGAAAATTACCGAACTATCAGTTTAATAAGCCACAGCTGCAAAATACTAACGCGAATTCTTTACAGACGAATGGAAAAATTGGTAGAAGCGGACCTCGGGGAAGATCAGTTTGGATTCCGTAGAAATGTTGGAACACGTGAGGCAATACTAACCTTACGACGTATCTTAGAAGAAAGATGAAGAAAAGGCAAACCTACGTTTCTAGCATTTGTAGACTTAGAGAAAGCTTTTGACAATGTTGACTGGAATACTCTCTTTCACATTCTAAAGGTGGCAGGGGTAAAATACAGGGAGCGAAAGGCTATTTACAATTTGTACAGAAACCAGATGGCAGTTATAAGAGTCGAGGCGCATGAAAGGGAAGCAGTGGTTGGGAAAGGAGTGAGACAGGGTTGTAGCCTCTCCCCGATGTTATTCAATCTGTATATTGAGCAAGCAGTAAAGAAAACAAAAGAAAAAATCTGAGTAGGTATTAAAATTCATGGAGAAGAAGTAAAAACTTTGAGGTTCGCCGATGACATTGTAATTCTGTCAGAGACAGCAAAGGACTTGGAAGAGCAGTTGAACGGAATGGACAGTGTCTTGAAAGGAGGATATAAGATGAACATCAACAAAAGCAAAACGAGGATAATGGAATGTAGACAAATTAAATCGGGTGATGCTGAGGGAATTAGATTAGGAAATGAGACACTTAAAGTAGTAAAGGAGTTTTGCTATTTAGGGAGTAAAATAACTGGTGATGGTCGAAGTAGAGAGGATATAAAATGTAGACTGGCAATGGCAAGGAAATCGTTTCTGAAGAAGAGAAATTTGTTAACATCGAGTATAGATTTAAGTGTCAGGAAGTCGTTTCTGAGAGTATTTGTATGGAGTGTAGCCATGTATGGAAGTGAAACATGGACAATAACTAGTATGGACAAGAAGAGAATAGAAGCTTTCGAAATGTGGTGCTACAGAAGAATGCTGAAGATAAGGTGGGTAGATCACGTAACTAATGAGGAGGTATTGAATAGGATTGGGGAGAAGAGAAGTTTGTGGCACAACTTGACTAGAAGAAGGGATCGGTTGGTAGGACATGTTTTGAGGCATCAAGGGATCACAAATTTAGCATTGGAGGGCAGCGTGGAGGGTAAAAATCTTAGAGGGAGACCAAGAGATGAATACACTAAGCAGATTCAGAAGGATGTAGGCTGCAGTAGGTACTGGGAGATGAAGGAGCTTGCACAGGATAGAGTAGCAAGGAGAGCTGCATCAAACCAGTCTCAGGACTGAAGACCACAACAACAACAACAGTGTAGTTGTACAGTACAGTAGTAGATTTCTTTTCCTGCGTACGTGCGATGTGTAGGTAGCACTTATTTACGTTCAGGGTCAACTGCCAGAGCCTGCACTATTCATCAGTCCTCTGTAGGTCCTTTCGGAAAATCGTTCCTGTTTTCTGGCGTTGCTGCCATCTTATAGACAATCGAATTATATGTTAACAGCTTTAAAGAGCTTCCGACGCATTCTACTAGATCATCTATACAGCTCTCTCTGAACCAATTTATGATTTTCTGTTCAGTCCATTGTGAATGAATTCCAAGCGACATTTAAAACTGAAATTCATTCTACATCCTCCAAAATCAGTAACTGAAATACTGTTGAGTAAATGGAATTAGGTGAGATGACCTTCCATGAAATTCAGACACTAATTTTATTCATAATGGTGTGTTGCTCTCCCCTGAATTTCATTAAATTTGTAGTTAATTCTATTTCAGTGGCGGCAGCTGGTATCTGGCATACAAAAGTGGATCAGCTGTTGAGTAATTCTTGGTGTTGTCGTCTTGAATCACAAGACTGATTTGATGCAGTTCTCCACGCTAGTTTATTCTGTGCAAGCCTTTTCATCTCTGTATGAGTACTACCCCTTACATTCATTTGAATCTGCGTATTCTAGTCATGCTTTGGCCTCCCTCTACAATTTTTACCCTTTCACACATCTTCATTACCAAACTGATGATTTTCTGATGCCTCATGATGTATCCCCTCAACCAGTCCCTACATCTAGTTTAGGTGTGCCTAAAATTTCTTTTTTTCCCTTTTGGATCAGTGTCTCTCTGTTATTTATCCGATAGAGCCCTCGCATCTTCAGTATTCTCTTGCAGCACCACATTGTAGAAGTTTCTTTTATCTTATTCTCTGACTGCTCATCGTCTATGTTCCACTTTTGTACAACGCTACACTCCAGACAAATGTCTTCAGAAGAGAGATCCTAATATTCTAATTTACACTGTATGTTAAGAAATTTCCCTTTTTCAGAAATGATTTTTCTTCCATTACCAGTCTGAATTAATATGCTTACTGTTTCGCCCATCATTAGTTTCCTTGATGATCAAATAACGTACTCAATTACTACTTTTAATGTCTCGTTCCCTAATTTAATACCCTCAGAATCATCTAATTTCATATAACTACTTTCGATTAACTTTCACCTTTGTTGATGTAGTTTTTATAACTTATTTTAAAGACAAGTCCAGGCATTGCCTATAAGGGGAGCTACTGTTAAAACCAAGTTTTTGAAAAGTCACAAGTCGCACTTTGTATTTTTTATTGACTGGTTTCACTCTTCAAATGAACAAGAGCATGATCAACATAAAGACTGTAAAAGATACAAAATGAGACAATAACGAATATTTACGTTGACATTACGTAAACTGTATCTTCTACTTCCAACCTGGTGACTTACGTCCTAGTAATTTTTGAAAGATAAGCAGATATGTAGAGATATGTGTGGTCTACACATACGCCCGTAAAAGAGACGATAAAATATAAATTTAGTATTCTGTAGTTGTAAATTATCTTTGGATACACTATACTACGGACTTTACAAGTAGTACTGTGTAGTCAATTTCGTCTTTGGCGCTGTCAATGTCAACACTTACTACTGTACTTTAAATATACTTTAAAAGTTTGTTTAAGTACTATGGTAAAGCCAGTTTAGCATTTAGAGCTGTTAGACAAATTTAAAGGTAGTCTTTAATGCTATCAGCCAACTTTAAACGTAAGTCACCATAATGGAAGTAGAATGTGTACTTTACGTAACGTCAGTGTAAATTTTCCTTATTATTCAATTTTTATCTTTAACAGTGTATATTCTGATGATGCTCTTGTTCATTTGAAGAGCGAAATCGGTCAATAGAAAATACAAAGTGCGACTTGTAGCTGTTTTGTACAGCTTATTTTAAAAACGCTATCCATTCCGTTCAATTGGTGTTACAAGTCACTTGCCATCTCTGGAAAAATTACAATACAGTCAGCGAATCTCAGTGTTTTAATTTATTCTCCTTCACTTTAATTCCCTTTACAACTTCTCTCTTGTTTCGTTTACATCTTGCTCACTGTACAGCTTATATAACGTCAGGCACAGGTTACAACCACGTCGAACCCCCTTCTCAACTTAGACTTCTTTTTCGTGTTCTTAGAATATTGCAATCTCATTCTATTTTCTGCATAAGTTCTAGATTACTTTTGAGTACAATTACATTTCTGATTCGTTTATGGAATGAATTTAGTCAGTACTAAACATCATTTCCTTGCCCGAGTTGCCGTCTACTTCCTAGCGCCTCCACTTATTTAAGTAATTTTGTGGCTTCATATAAAAATTTCTACATCCCTCTTTTTTTTTTAAAAAAAAAAAGAAAAACCTCTTCTTCTCAACATTCTCGCCTCAATATCCTAACACTTTGTTTGAAATTCATCAATCACACAAAGGCTTTAGGATACTATATACTATTCACTTTTACATGATTTTCTAGTTGGCTTCACGTTCAGTATTCATTTGTGAATCTAGTTCTATGACCTACGGTATTCATTCCCTGGAAACTGCAAATAATTCGTTTGTGTGTGTAAACAATTCTTCCAATTCCGTTCTTCGTCAGTTTCTTAATGTTTCCCTGCAAACATTAGCATTTTAGTTGTCCGTACTTTATTAAAATTTTAAATTGGTTTCACGCAATTTTACGGTATGAAATACGAAATTCCTCCTTTCAGCAGAGGAGGAACTCAAGTAGATCGTCTCGGAATACAGCCCTATATAGCAACTGTCAAAGGAGTTGTTTTTGTACAGGTGTGGAAATATTCAGACGAAGAGTTTATCGACGGTACCCACAACGCCCTACCTAACATGGGTGTGACAAGCACTAACGACAGTGGAACCTCAGCTGTAATTCGCTTACTTCACACGAAGGGAAACAACCTTAACAACTAGAGGGTATTCATTCAAGCATCTAGTGTTAAGGAGTTGCTACATACTCTCGAAGGCCCTACTGAAGATAGTAGAGATACTATTAAACCCTTCCACATGAGAAGACCGAGGGGTAATTACAATACACTGATGAGCTTCAACATTATGACTGTCTGAGTAGTAGCATGTTCTTCCACCTTTGGAATGCAATACATGATCAGTTCTCTGTGCCATGATTTGGACAAGTCTTTAAAACGTTTCCGGAGGTATGTACACCTCACATCAACGCACAGCTCACGTAATTCCCATAAATACGGGCAAGTGTTCCTTGGCACGGAGAGAACGCTCTGTAGCGTACTAGACGTGTTCATTCAAGTTCAGATCAGGAGAACTTTTTGGCCAAGACATCAAAGGGTTTTAACTATCGTCGCACTGAAGGCACTGTAGCACAGTCCTGGTCTTAAGACATGGACAGTAATGCTGCTGAAAGATGTCGTCGCCATCGGAGAAGACATGAAGCATGAAGAGTTATGACTCGCAATGATGTTCATGTAGTCCACAGCCGTCATCGTGCCTTCGGTTACTACCACAGATTCCACGAAAGCCCAAGAGAACGTGTCTAGTAGCACAACACCACCACCAACGACCACCGTCCGTAGCATGATGCATACCTCGAGCAGCCGTTCATCCACAGGACGGCGTACCCAGACCCGATCGTCGACTAAGTATAGCAATAGACGTCTTCCTCCGACCAGGCGACACGTTTCCACTTGCCGATGGTCCAGTCTGGATGATTTCGTGCCCACTACGGTTTTACCGGACGATGACATTGGGTCGACTTGGAAATAGCTAGGAGGGCTCAGCTGCGCAGCCTCGATGTTCAATAGCTTGGTGCCCGTAACAGCGCTGCACTCTGTCGTCAAATTTGCCACTGATCGCCACCTGTCATGTTCACCAAGCGGGCAACCCTCTCAGCCTCCACTTTGTGTTATGAGACGTGGACGTGAAACACCTTGTCGCCTACTCGTAGTTTTGCTGTCCTTCGAGTACTTCCTCCAGACGTTTACGAAGTAATTGCGAACAGCCGACAAGCTTCGCCGTTTCCGATATGTTTATTCCAAGGAGCCGGGCCATAACAATCTTCCCTCTGAAACTTTCTGGAAACATTCTGGAATCTTCCCTTTGTTGAGGTCGCTGATGTCACTTGATTTTCCCGTTTACAACCCATCTCGTTGCTAGAATGATTCCCCATTCGCTTCTACTCCACTTATATAGTTTCCTCACCATGTGAAGTGCCCGTAGCACCATCATATGCCATTGATTCTCGCGCCGGCCAGTGGTAAAAATGTCTTGGCTCGCCACTGAGTGTTCGAGCGGTTCTAGATGCTTCAGTCCGAAACCGCGTGACTGCTACGATCGCAGGTTCGAATCCTGCCTCGGGGATGGATGTGTGTGATGTCCTTAGGTTAGTTAGGTTTAAGTAGTTCTAAGTTCTAGGGGACTGATGACCTCAGATATTAAGTCCCATAGTCCTCAGAGCCATTTGAACCAGTTCTCACCACTGAATGAAAGGTATTCCCAGAATAGATTTTTAATCTTATAACTACACTTACGTTCAATAACCTTAACGCTTCACTCTATACATATAGAAGAAGGAGATCATTAGAGCGAGCGTAAGTTAGAACGGTGCAGAAAGAGGAAAACATCGACTGCCTGTCAAAACCACGACAACGGGGGTAGAACTTCGCTCGTTCCCACTTCGATTCCATTGCCTTAACCACTGCGACTGATAACTATGCCCTTAAACCAAGTGCTGTAAGGAACTATCTGAGCGCTCCAAGATCCGAAGATGTTTTACAAGTGCGCTACCTTGCCGCGTACTCACTACAACTACCTGCTGCAAAACTTAGCTGTTGTTAAAGGACAAGCTATTCGTCATTTTCTTGAACTTGGCAGATAAACCTACACTCTAAGCATAGACTCTCTTCCTAGAAAAAGAGGAACTAAAGACTTCGGTTTAAAAAGATAGAGCTAGTGACTACTATCAGAGAGGAATCAAGCTCCATCTTCTGTGAGATAAAGTGGTACGAAAAGTTCTATGCCACTGTACACCTCGAAGTAAAACCATCGCAGATCATTATGTGGTCCGCAGATGTAGCCACCTGGAAGCAGATAATCACGTATCTAACAAAATACATAAGTCAAAATCATTCTCACCTGACTGCGAACTTAGACATAAATTAGTGTCGTAGAACAATTCTTACCGTACCTCTCAGAAAGTGCAAATAGCATCTGAAAAGGGTGAGTCAGAAAATCTGAACATAACATAAACGCCTGAGGCAACTTGCAATCATTTTGTGGAAGGAGAACGGAGAACTGTAAAGCCGGAAAAGGGCAGTCCGAAAGCAATGAAAAACAAGAGACAGATGTGTTAATGCCATGTGGTAAACAACAAGAAGAAGAAAGCTTAGTGAAAAGCGTCCCGTCGAAGACAATGTCCTTATAAACGTCACTTAATGAGGACTGAGAGCCTAACCCTCATCTCATTAGCTCTCAGCAGTGTGTCTGAAAAGAAGAAAACGACCACTAATGGGACAAAATTGCTTCGGACGAATCTAGAACAACTGAATATCCATATCAGTGAGGTTTTACACGGTGACTGAGTCTCTAAAGTCACAAAAACCTAAACAGTGCTTTCTTGAGTTCTTGAGAGAGTAAGACAGGGAGAAACTCAGAGAGTGATTTACAATAGTCTCAAGAGTCAACCCATGATGACTGCTTCCTCGTACCGGTAAAAAGAGGATGACGTCACAGTCATAACACAAATAGTGATTATATCCAACAGTTTTCTCATTTTAAACACTGGCCGTCAGGTATTTAGGATGTCTTAATTACGCTGCTTCTATCATTAGGAAATAGATGCGTACTATGAGGGTTGCCCAGAAAGTAATGCGCCGTACTTTTTTTTCTTCAACTACTCTGTATTGAACATAATGAGAATTACACGCATACGAAAGAATAGTATTGTGTCTACACACGCTATTTTTCCTCGTAATCTCCATCCCGTTCTATGGCCTTAATCCAGCACGAAACAAGGGCGCGTATGCTCTGTCGGTACCAATCCTGGTCCTGGTGGTGGAGCCAGTGCTTCACTGTGTAAACTTCCTTTGCTGATTGGCAGATGCAGCGCCAGCTGCCAAGTCGTAATATCGTCCGTCATCGCGAATGACAACATCAGCTCGCTGCAACATGTCATGTGTGACAGGCGTGGATGGTCTCCCCGACCGCTGCAAGCCGTGGGGCTCCACTGAACCGCATTCTGATTACTTCACCCACCGTTCCCTGCGACTACCTGCACTTCTGTCGACAGTAGATGCTACATAGGCTTTGCACGAGACTTTGTGAATATTCCCACAGTTTTGTTTCTCTGCAGTGAGAATTCAATGACGGCTAGTTGCTTGAAACGTGCATCACCTACAATGCTATTTTGAGACTATCCTGGAGCTGTGCTGTGCGTCGCAAGTGACAGAAACTTGACGTGCTCACTCAGAAGATTTCAAACCAGCGTTGTGTAGAACCCGTTGCCAGCGATGTGGAAGGCGTAGTTTACCGTTAGCAGATCCTGTTCTGTTGATGCTGCAAATGGAGCGGTTTCTATCTCAATACGTCGTAGACAATCGCGCAATTTTGCAGCTCAGTGCACCAGCCTGTTCTGTTGGTTACGTAATGTAGATCTTAGTAAGTCTGCATTATAATTAAAACGTCTGTATGAGGAATAAATAACCTCATGTCCTGCAGATTCACTCATGTGAACGCTATTCGCTTTTCGTGCAGTCGTTTGCCGTGCAGCTCTCAGTACAAATCACAAGAAATTTATTTACATGACCACAGTGCGCTGTGTACCTGCATATTTAAAAAGGCCACGTATAGTGTTTACTGTCAAATACAGTATTAATAAAAGCGTGAAAGTAAATATTTGGGGACTCCATTTTCTGCAAATATATACATTCAAGTTCTGAAACATAATATTAGCTATCTCCACTTAGCGATGTTGGTTATTAATTAGAATTTTATCTGCTGCCTCAGATAACGACTCGATCTATATTATTCAATTCATCTGCTGCTCATTAAAATCTAATTTTTATAAATTCATTATTTAAATGGCGCGTTACTAATTCAGGCATGCACAAAATAAATACTCTTTCCGAGTTTGTTTGTTGAATCATTTGTAAAGTAATCACGTCGTTTTTCTTTGTTTTGTACTATGTCAGAGCAAGTGTTCAAGATCTTCAGACATCAGTAGATGATCTAGTGATCCGTCACTGAACAAGTTTAAGTTGTTGATTGGGTCGTTACAAGAGTGTAAAGTTTACCAGCTGCATTTCGAGCTATCTAGCAATGTAATATCATTCCGCAAGTTGATTAGTTAGTTGTTTATTCATTCACGGGTCATTTACAAAAACGATGTCAGACACTTCATCTTAATTGATAAAGTAAGCTATTTTTTTAAAAAATTAACTAATACTTGCATACAGTAATATTGCTGTTTACACTATTCATTAAAGCTCTTTTGAATTCTTCGTGTTACCCTGATGGCCCGCATGAAAATTTTGTCAACACGTCACAAAATAAACGCTATTTTCAGCTCAGGAAAAAGCAAAAACAAAATTTTGCAATAAATTGCAAAAAGCGTCGAATTTGAAATCATTTTCTTTGTTGATGCCTACTTTCGAGCCGTAAGCTCTTTATCAAATCATCCACTAAGCTATGCAATACCATCCATTACGACAGCCGGATGACTGTTCATTTTAGTTACGCACATCACTGTGAAATGGTGCAGGATTGAACTTCATTCACCTAACTAGATAAAGTAGTGCAGGAACATTTTAGGTGAATGAAGTACAGTCCTACACTACTTTACGATGACGTGTTGAAGTAAAATGAAGAGTCATTGGCTGTCGTAATGGATGGAATTGCATAGCTTACTGAATGATTTGACAATGAGCTTAGGCTTCGAAACTAGTCATCAGTAATGAAAATTAGTATTGCGACTTTGACGATTCTTTGCAGTTTATTGTATAATTTGGTAAATCATACAGTGGCCAACGTTATGCCTTCCAGAATCCTAGAAACTAGTAAAAAAGGGGAAGAGTTTAGAATTATCTATCACAGACACAAGGTATAGGATTTTAAGCTGGTTTCATTAAACTATGCCAATTTACTGTGGAATGACAGTTTTTTGTACTTAAATATGTTAATGTTTTACCATTTCTTAGCCTACATTGTTTAAATAAACTTTGACTTTGTGTTAGTAACTATTTAAGAGGTGTGCTGTAAGAGATCTTTTAAATATTGGGATTACAGCTGTCTCTTGAATCTCATTGACCAAATAATTTTACAGCTTTCTTCATTTGTAGTAAGTGCTGCTTTTTGTGTTGCTTTTATTATTTTTTCTCTTGGTAAATGTAAGTTTACTCTGGCTCTTGTTCGTTGATCACGAATGCTGCTGTTTTGGAGACAACGCTAGATGTTCTTCTTGACGTGGATAACAGATTAATATATTTTATTACGCGGTGCAGTGAGAATCCCCAGCTGTTTAAGCAGTTCTTTACAGGGATGACGATTGACTTTTTATTATTCTAATGGCCCAGTTCTATTGTCTGTAGAATATATCTCTATTTTGTGTATGGTACTCACAAAAATAATTCCTTAACTAAAAGTGGACTACATATAGATACAGTACGAGGGCGTGCTGAACAGTAATTCTTCCGAATTTTTAATGTGAAAAGCCTTAAGGATTTCTAAATAAAACAAACGTTATTAAAATCTACATCTCTATTCATCATGTTTACATATTTGCAGCCTATTGCGGCTGGAGGGCTCTGAATTGCAGCGTGTAACAAGATGGTGTCTGGCTTAACAATGTCGGTGCGTGAGAAACACTGCGCTATAATCGAGTTTCGAGTTCTAAGAGTTCGTCCACACGTGGAGCACGCTCTCCTTCAGCATTAAAATGGCACAGCACACACGAGCTCTGCGTCGTCTGCAACAATCGGCCAACTTGTGTTCACTGTCATTGATCATACTCCATTATTCCCAACCCAATTTTCATGTATTCCCAAAATTTAAAGAATACCTTCGGGGATTGCACTTTGATAGCGATGAAGCGGTGCAAACAAAGGTGAGGTTGTGGTTCCGTCAACAAAACCAAATATTCTAAATATTCTACAATGACAATGTCAACAAATGTGCTCTTCGCCATGGTGTCTATGTTGAGAAATAAACATGTACAGCTGAAGAATAAAGACGTACAATGTTAATAGTTTTTGTTTATCTGAAAAGCTTTTAAGTGTTTCATTTTTCAGCTTTGTCTGTTACACACTGATGACAGTACTCTATGGCTATAGCATGATGATGACATGTTTTTTGCTAGTGTGTGTTCAACCCATTTAAGGACGCAGTCAGTGCTTAAAAATTCTGTCTTTGTCATAAAAATCTGTGATATTTTCTTCTTTTATTTTACACAACTATTTTTGTCTATCTAACAAGTAATTAATGCTGTCTGTGGTCTTTTTATTCACGTTCAGCGTAAATTTATTGCTTGATGACAAATATTAACACCCCTTGTTGTTTCGTTAGATTACTTTTTAGGGGTTCTGGTACTTTTTCTGTGATTACCATGTTTCTCTACACATTAAAAGAATTTTCTGCGTTTCTCACATTGTCTGGAAGGAAACAATACAGGTCCTCAGATGCTGCCCTGAGGGACTCTTGGGATCTGGTAAGTGTTTCACCGAAAATTTTACTAAATCTGGAGCCTGTTCTACCTATATCCTTTGTATTCAGTTTTTCGAAATTGAACGGAACCAGTCATTGGCAATTTCTGCTACTGATAATGATTCGAGTCTTTTTAGTAGAATTTTATGGTTTACGTTATCAGAGTTTTTTGATAGATCTAAAAATATACCCGTGATACCTTAAACCTCGTGTAGTGTATTAGGTAAGATTTTTGTTAACTCCACTTTCGTTAATTCTGTGCTTCTACTACTCCGGGAACCAAACTATGCTTCACTGGGAAGGTCATATTTATTCCAAAACTCGTATTTCATTTGTCTGTCTTTCATAATGGTTTCTATTATTTTCCTTAATAACGGAAGCAGAGAAACGGCCTTGTAATCATCTACATCTTCTGCATCACCTTTCTTTAGCTGAGCCATAACTCTATCGTGCTTCATATACTCCAGAAATGCACGTAAGTTGAAAGACTCCTTTATTATGTCAGTTAACAGGGCTTACATACTGCATATACATTCTTACATATACAGACTGGCACATTATCTATACCATCTGGCTTCTTATTTTCTTTAAATTTCTGAACTGTTTTCCTGATGTAATTCTCTGTGGTAGGTAAGACATTATTGTACTTACTTTTTTACCAGAAGAGCATTAGATTTCGTGAATTTTTGTTCTAGTTTCTTTGATGCAGCCGAATAGTATTCATCCACAAAATTTTCTAGTTTCTTTGAATCTTTCATCGAGCAAAATCCGTCTTTTATCGGTAAGTTATTGTGCTTCTTGTAGTATCGTCCAAAGATCGCGGTGGCACACTAGAGTTAGCTACACACATCATTACCACAAACATTATCAATACCTCTGTAATCCGCAATGCCGGCCGGAGTGGCCGAGCGGTTCTAGGCGCTACAGTCTGGAACCGCGCGACCGTTACGGTCGCAGGTTTGAATCCTGTCTCGGGCATGGATGTGTGTGATGTCCTTAGGTTAGTTGGGTTTAAGTAGTTCTGAGTTCTAGGGGACTGATGACCTCAGCAGTTAAGTCCCATAGTGCTCAGAGCCATTTGTATTCCGCAACGACGAATGGGAGAGGCTGAAGAAGACATGACCTCTCTCTCAGCACGGCTGCTCTCGCACAGAGATCAGTGCAGAGCCAAGCTTGGAAGCGCTCTTCCCCAGTTCGTGACCTCAGCTGAAGCAGTCAGCATCATCTAGCAGGACTAAAGAGATACTCAAGTCTCAGATGGTAGTCTACTTTTGCAAATGTTGCACACTGTACTTCAAGAGAAGAGTTTGTGACTGAAGGCATCAAGGGATGTTTTAACAGTCAGTGACAGTTGTAAATAACAAGCACCCCTGCGACAAAGGATTGTATCAAATTGATTAAATATTTTTTTCATTCGCGTAATAAAGTGAACTAATATTTCATACGTTGTAGTTCCGCTGAACCATCTCGCAGAGCACTCAAAGAACTTATAGTTATGGTCTGATGACTGCGGTTTCGACTAAGCCTAACAATTCTGATTCTGTTTACCTTTTTCTATTTTTGCAGACTTCGGGAGTGCTTTGCTTATACTTACAATGTTAAGTATTGTTTTAACATTTTGTGACACTTTTTTGTGAAGCAACATCTTCCTATAAACCTTTTTGTAGCTTGGATAGTAGTTTAGAAAGTCTGGATCGCTGTGGGTTTTCTTATGGAAATGAGAAATATCATGATCTGCAAGGACCTTCTCGTGTCTGGTTTTCAACCAAATTTTTACGGGGCATTGACGATTGATGTTAATATTCTTGGATATGACTGCTAAAAGTGTCATTTAAACGTTGTAAAGAACTTAGAAAACTTTGCATTTACTCTCTTTTCTGTAGGCAGTTCACCACAGCTTAGGTTTAAATAATACCCTAAACAATGAATTCTGGGTTTTTGAAAGCGATCTTTTGCAGGTCTGCAGTCCGATGGGCACTTCCAACACAGCTTCAACATTAATTAGCTGGTAAAAATAATGAGAAAGTCGAACACATTTTACATGTACAATACCGTATTCCCTGCCCGTACTTTCAGCAACATGATTAGTTAGAGATGTTAAGGTTTTTGGTACCGTTTTTGCACTGTTGACCAGCTGTGACGTGCCGAAACTGAAAAAAGCGTACGAGATTGCTACAGGTCTCGTCCATGATATTTGCATTTTATTTACACTGTCTCACAAAACAAATGTAGCGCCCATAAGACACGCTAGGATGCAAGAGTAACTTCTTACTTTTACACACCATCAACGGGTTGGTAAATGAGTGGTTATGCAATTCTCTGTAACAGTTAGAAAGACCACCTGAATGAATTAGCACTGTTCGCGTTAGTGTTGTTACCACGCCTGGTAGGGTGTCTGAGAGAAATGAACAGCATCAGATAGTGAGTGATCATTGTAAAGACCAGATACTCGAATGAGATAGCGTTATCATCGTCGAACATAATTGGGAAGCTGTCTCTGCGTATCCTCAGTGGACCAGCTGGTCAAATCGTACAATATCCAGAATTGTGGGGCTTTGGAGGGACACAGCGGTGTTACTCCTGGCATCATGGCTTGGGTGTGACTTCAGCTCACGGTTGGTAGTGATCGAGGGAAATCTGGCGGCACAACGGTACGCTATGGCTAACCTGCTTCCTCGTGATTTCCTCTTTTGCAACAGTATCGCGGTGCCTATTTTCAAAAGGACAGTGTGTCTACGAACTATCTGCATGACGCAGAGGTACTCCCGCGGCCATCAAGATCGCCAGATCTTTCTCCGATCGAACAAGTGCGGAACCAGCTCGGACGTCAACTTCGTTTCACTGCCAGTATCCAGGATATCAAGGAGCAGTTACAACAGTTGTGGTCCAGCGTGCCTTAGGAGAGGGTACAGAGGCCTTATGACACCCTTCTCAGGAGAATCGGTGCATGAATCCAAGCAAGAGAAGATCATACTGGTAACTGGTCTCTTGCTACTACGTTTTTGGTAAATTAGACTCCATTTTCTAATCAATGAAATAACATCACATACTCCCTCAACCCGCCTAGTTTCATCTCGATTCGTCCATCCCTACTAGGTGCTTCACTGCTTTCTTCAGGCACTGTATGTCTTCTTATATGATTATCTTATTCTTAGGCATTGAAACTTTGTACAGATGTTTAGGTATTTCCTCAGGAAAGATATCCACATTACCAACAGAAAAGAGTGATTATCCCTTGAAACATCTCTGTGAAGTCGTTTGATAAGGCGTGTATCGAATTCGGTACAACTTATTCACTTTATTACTTGATTTTAGCTCAATTCATGAACTCTTCTAGAAAGACTGAGCACTCAAATAAGGCCTATTGAATATTATATGTGTGTTTTAATGTGGGGTGTTGGTTCTGTTTTGTGGGAAACGCTGAATTGGTCATCGTCTGCTGGGAGTAGACGATGTTGCTTCTCGTTCGAAGGAGAGCACAGGATGACCAACTTAGGTTTCCAATACCTGAACAGAGAGGTTTACCCATCTTAGTCGAATGCTGTGTCGAAGGCTATTTTTGTGTGTGAGGTTTGTGACTGAGGGCTACCCATCTGGTAGCTTCCGCTGCACGGGGAGCTAGGTAATCTCGAAAGAAAAAGCGGCACTCTTCGGCGAACGCTTGGTGAGTACGGATCGTAGCTCTTAAGGGGGGTTTCAGTGATAGGAAGCAAGTTGAGTTAGGACTTCGTTATGTTTAACTGTTGAAATACTTAAGGACTTCAGCTTAACTGAAGCGTGTGAAGCGAGTTATCTTTCCGAATGTGCCATAATTATATTGCTTTAAATAGGTGGTTTTTTGGTGTTTGAGTTAAAAGTGTGAAAGTTACTTTGTTCATTTTGAACAACGATGAAGTAGAATTTCAAACGGTAAATCTTATTAGGAAAAGCTGGTTAGGAATACTTCAACCGTACGTGAGTGTAATACTGTGTCGAAACGAGAATGATTTTTAATGATTTTTAATGTTATATTTTGTGGAAGTTGCTTTTGTCTTTGTGTGTCGATTTTGTGCCACGTGTTTGCTAACCAATGACCCTTCTGGTCCACCACGACACCGTAATAGGCTTTATTTTAACAGTTTGCTTGTTTAATGAGCTGTAATTTCTGCAAGAATATCTGTTCTTTCGTGCGCTTTCTACAAAGCAGCACAACAGTTTGATTGGGAATGCACCACGTGCTCCTGTTCGGTCGTTTGCAAGCTGCAGACGCAGTTAGTATGCTGAATAATTATCGCACAACTTCGTGCATTGGTTAAACCTCTGTCCGGAATAGTGCATGCGTAGAATCGTAATGCGAATCTCACTGAGATAGTTTTATCGTATGAATGCAAAGGAGATGATAGAGATCATTGTCTCCCACCCCCGTTTTCTGTGTTTCTTCTTGCTGTAGTTAAATTGTGCTCTGTTACATTCTCACGTAATTCTTCCTTAAATACACTCCTGGAAATGGAAAAAAGAACACATTGACACCGGTGTGTCAGACCCACCATACTTGCTCCGGACACTGCGAGACGGCTGTACAAGCAATGATCACACGCACGGCACAGCGGACACACCAGGAACCGCGGTGTTGGCCGTCGAATGGCGCTAGCTGCGCAGCATTTGTGCACCGCCGCCGTCAGTGTCAGCCAGTTTGCCGTGGCATACGGAGCTCCATCGCAGTCTTTAACACTGGTAGCATGCCGCGACAGCGTGGACGTGAACCGTATGTGCAGTTGACGGACTTTGAGCGAGGGCGTATAGTGGGCATGCGGGAGGCCGGGTGGACGTACCGCCGAATTGCTCAACACGTGGGGCATGAGGTCTCCACAGTACATCGATGTTGTCGCCAGTGGTCGGCGGAAGGTGCACGTGCCCGTCGACCTGGGACCGGACCGCAGCGAAGCACGGATGCACGCCAAGACCGTAGGATCCTACGCAGTGCCGTAGGGGACCGCACCGCCACTTCCCAGCAAATTAGGGACACTGTTGCTCCTGGGGTATCGGCGAGGACCATTCGCAACCGTCTCCATGAAGCTGGGCTACGGTCCCGCACACCGTTAGGCCGTCTTCCGCTCACGCCCCAACATCGTGCAGCCCGCCTCCAGTGGTGTCGCGACAGGCGTGAATGGAGGGACGAATGGAGACGTGTCGTCTTCAGCGATGAGAGTCGCTTCTGCCTTGGTGCCAATGATGGTCGTATGCGTGTTTGGCGCCGTGCAGGTGAGCGCCACAATCAGGACTGCATACGACCGAGGCACACAGGGCCAACACCCGGCATCATGGTGTGGGGAGCGATCTCCTACACTGGCCGTACACCACTGGTGATCGTCTAGGGGACACTGAATAGTGCACGGTACATCCAAACCGTCATCGAACCCATCGTTCTACCATTCCTAGACCGGCAAGGGAACTTGCTGTTCCAACAGGACAATGCACGTCCGCATGTATCCCGTGCCACCCAACGTGCTCTAGAAGGTGTAAGTCAACTACCCTGGCCAGCAACATCTCCGGATCTGTCCCCCATTGAGCATGTTTGGGACTGGATGAAGCGTCGTCTCACGCGGTCTGCACGTCCAGCACGAACGCTGGTCCAACTGAGGCGCCAGGTGGAAATGGCATGGCAAGCCGTTCCACAGGACTACATCCAGCATCTCTACGATCGTCTCCATGGGAGAATAGCAGCCTGCATTGCTGCGAAAGGTGGATATACACTGTACTAGTGCCGACATTGTGCATGCTCTGTTGCCTGTGTCTATGTGCCTGTGGTTCTGTCGGTGTGATCATGTGATGTATCTGACCCCAGGAATGTGTCAATAAAGTTTCTCCTTCCTGGGACAATGAATTCACGGTGTTCTTATTTCAATTTCCAGGAGTGTATTTATAGTCAGGCACCAGTTATGTGTAGTTAGGATCTGCAACCAAATACTTAGATACAATAAATAATCTACATGAAAGATAAATTCTGTGGTGTTGGTCTCACCCACTTGCTCCGATTTCCAATCCTAAATTAATCAAGTTGCTTCATGCACGACATGGAGGGCTATTTATCTGGCTACTTAAAGAAATTTGCATACTTCTAGTTAAATTATTAAAGTAATTAAACTAATAATTTTCCTGCTCCGTTTTTTTTTTTTTTCTAAATGGTTAGGAAGGGCTTGGGCTGGTGGCGATCCTGAATTTCTGAATTTTTATCACTATTTGTGTGTGAGAAGCAGCTAGAAATGCGAGATAACGTATACAGCTCAATGAGAATCGTCGTAAAGATAGAAGTACTTGACACCCTTCCTTCTTTCTTGCAAATGCCTGTAGTTACTCGTTCAATACCTGATTTTTCAAAAAGTTACTTATAACTAAGTGTTGTAACATCATGTCTGAGCTTGAACTGTGTTCGGTTTCTGATATGTTTAAAAGATCTTTCTCCTTGAACGAAGTCATGTAGTAATAGGCCTCCATCTCGTATGTGGATAATGCTACTCGCTGTATCCTTCCGTCAGTGTTCTGTGATGAATATTCTTGTACAGTATATAATCTGACGATCAACTACAAATTGCTGTATTTTATTTTTTACTGATCTGTGTTTTGATGAATGTTCGTTAACTTTGTATGAATTCCAGTGTAACGTGCCCTTGTGGCTTGTTTCTGACTGATGCTTTAGAAGCACGCTTTTTTGTGATGGAATCTATCTTTCGTGAGATGACTCGAGATATTACATACTAAAAGGGATATTTTTTAAGTAAGGGCACCTACGGAGTGGCCATGCGGTTCTAGGCACTACAGTCTGGAACCGCGCGACCGCTACGGTCGCAGGTTCGAGTCCTGCCTCGGGCATGGATGTGTGTGATGTCCTTAGGTTAGTTAGGTTTAATTAGTTCTAAGTTCTAGGCGACTGATGACCTCAGAAGTGAAGTCGCATAGTGCTCAGAGCCATTTGAACCTACGAGGATAATTGGTTAGAAAGGAACTTAATGTACTGATAGAGATATCGGAATAATACAAACACCTGAAACTTATGATTAAAATAATGCCTCCACGAAACAGCCTGGTGATCTTTCTCTTGTTTAAATCTTGACCTTTGGCAGCAGTAGACAGGCTAGTTTGCTCGATTGTGTTGCTATCTTCTCGCTTGTGGCTCCATTCACCACACAATGTATTCGCTTCATTACTTTTCATTTCTTTATTGTAGTTAATAATCCACATCGATGTTGGGAAAGCGCAATAGTGTATGATTTTAAACTACTGCAGTATTCAATACTTGCCCCGAAATCTTTACTTTAGAAGGCGTTAACACTGCTCCGAGAAAATCGAGGCCTAGCGTCATCTCAGTTTAAAATGCGTCCACAAAACACAATGTCCATAAAATAATCGAACGGGTAATGCGAGCAAAAAATTCCTTACTGCCAGACCACTTATATCCAAATGAATATAGATATTATGTAAACGTACACAACATCTGTGTGACCGGGCGTGGGAACATCGCTAAGGGAAGCGGCAGAAACTGTGTAGCTGAGCTTGTGTTTTTCCATTTGTAAAGCTTTATGTACGGTCTGTATACGTTTGCATTGCTACGTAGCGATCTTAATTAGAATTGCAATCTAACTGTAAGAAAGAGTAACAAGTAAGACAGATGAAAACATTTTAAGTCACCATCTCTCACCAAACCCCAGAACGAAATTTTTAAGATGCCTGTCTGGAAATGTGCGATGTCAGGGCGAAACGTATGAAGAGTGGACACTGAAAAAGATGGAAAAGCCAACTTTCTCATTTGTAAGCAGGAAAAAACAATATATCTCTCGTTGTATTAAACTAATTTGTAACCAAAAAATTGAGAAGTTATTCTGATACCAAAGATTTATGCTGCTCAGGTATCACCGAAAAAACTAGTGAGACAAACTGGAAAATAAATACGTTACTAAGAACGCTTTAAGCTGACTGGTTGTAGGTGGCATAAGAACATTTTTATTATTCAATGAAGAAAACAGCAACCAGTCACAGTTAATAATACTATTTATCATCTTCAGACTTCTCTTCACGCCAATATTACATTTTTTATTGTTTACATTAGTTGTTAAAAAACAGCCAACAGCTACTGTTAACAACAACAAATGTAATGTAAACTTGAACAACCGTCCGAAGATGAACTCGTCGGTTCGAAACCGGTAACAGTGCAATTTGTTTGAAAAAACTGTTATTCACAGTGACTCGTGCTAGTTTCTTGTATGCAGGACTCAGTTTGTATTTTTGATACAGCCATGGTCTGTAAACCATTAGTATTCGACAAAATATAACGAAGAGAGAGTTTGGTCCAAGTTCCGTTAATGGTGAGGCACTTCCAGTACAAAAGTATTGCAGTAGGTTTTTAAGTACTAGGACTGTAGTCAATGAAAACCACTTCTCACAAACCTGAAATTTTGGAACTCCAGAAGAAAGCACAGCTTAGAACAAAGACCATGCACCATCTACAAACACATGTCCGAAGGACTTTCTCGCTTTGTTGGAGCGTTTGTTAAGACAACGGATATGTAACAGAGTGTTGAGGACACAACAGCACTGCAAACGAGTTTTCTCATAAAAATGACACTTAAGAAAGTTTTTGAATTACATTCTTCATATGCCATCGACGGTGATTTGAGACGATCGTCTATCCTTCAGGAATATACATTACATAATGAAAAGCACCCGGACACCTGTATTTAATGCGGAATCCACCAGTAGATGTCACGAGATGTTGAGTCGCCGGTACAGAAGCAGACGACAGGGCGTTGATAGCAGACAAGTACTTATAGTAACAGCAGAATGAGTGGGTAAGGAGAGTTCAGTGACTTGGAACGTGGATTAGTCGTACGATGTCACCTGGGTAACAAATCTATCAGGGAAATTTCAGTTCCTCTAAAGCTGTGATCTGAGTGATGTGACTGTGAAGTGGAAACGCTAAGGAACAACAACAGGCAAACCAAGACCACGCGGAAGCATCTGAACACGTTCTACAGCACCGCATACTATGTGCAATAAGGTACAGTTCTGACACGATGATGATTCGTATAAGTATGACAATGGACCCCGTCATAAAAGAGCATCTGTAAGGGAATGTTTTGCGGGCAATAAAAATGCTGAAATGGACTGTTTACTAGAATCCCGACCTGGAACCAATGGTATATCTCCGCTCCACAACAAAATGTTCAACATGACTACCTTCTCTACTTTGGCTCTTGAGGAAGAATGGGTTTCCATTGCTCCACAGATATTCAGACCTCACTGAAAGTGTCCCCAGCGAAGTTCAAGGCGTGATAAAGACAAATGGTGGACACAACCCATTTTAGTGTGCACTGATTGGTGTCTTGATACTTCTCATCAGACAGTGTAGACAAATTTGAATCTCAGACCATTGTTTTGGGCATATGTTGCCGATCTCTAGCGAATCTACACGGCAGGGCTATTTCTATCCGTAAGCAACATTACGCGATAAGTGTTTTTGACATTACGGTCTCTTCACAAAAGAAGACTGTTCTATAGTCTCAATTGCGATCCTTTCTGTTATTTATATCCTGAGGTTTCCTTCATCCTTTAGCATTCCCTGACTCGCTGGCTCACCGATTAGGAGACATAATGTCTTTAGAGGAGTGTCTCTCATTTTCCACTGTGAGGTACCTGTCTTTGACTTCCCACGTGGAGCTGCAACGACTGGAATGTAAACGGTTGGAATCTGAATCTCAGAAGATCCTCCCTGGCTGTTCACAACATTATCTCTTGACGATGTTATATGTGGATCATTATTTCATTTCTCTCGTATTTACACTGGTGGCTTTAAAATTTCAGGACCAGTAACGATAAAAAATTGTACGTACTGTGGCTATACAATAAAGTGGGAAATGTAGAGGATTAAATTTTTAGATGATTGGTGGTAGGTGGGGGGCAAAAAGTGGTTCAGAACGTTGACACCTCCGCAGCAATTACGGCTCTAACCGAACTAACCTTGCATTACGGGTACGTCGTCCCATGCTGACAGATTTCTTCAATCGTAGCGGCTGGCGAGTGGTGGCATGTGAGTGTCTTAGCAAACCGTTACCAGATGTTTTCACTAGTTGAGAACTCTGAATAACGTGCTAGTCAGTCTGCTAGTCCACACTGAGGTGTGTTCGGACATCTTTGAACAACATACGGTTTCGTGTTGTTTTGTTGAAAGTTTGCGTCACGGAAACCTCGAAGATATGCCACAGAAACAAGCCTTAACAAGTGATAAGTACAACGGCCGCCTTTCAAATTACTGTCAGTGCAAACCAAAGGAGAGCATGTTGTATATCCAGTGGCATTCCTTATCAGTACGCCACGTGCTTGGCCCGTGTGACTATGCTGAATGCGGTACATAAACGTTCTTTCTTCTCGGAACTCCTACGCAAGGGTAAGGTAACGTTTATAGTGTACGCAGGTGAGGGACTCGCTGACAAGGCAACGTGCTTCCACTCCTGAGCCCAATGTGGTGTCGTCGATTGCTTCGCTATAGCGGCGCCCTCTCTCACACCTTGTCAGAGGAAACCGCGAAAATGGTCTCCGTGCTGACAGTCCGTGGACGTGCAATGTCGTTGCTCCAGTGTGGATACTTGTCTTGCCACGAACATTAAAGAAAATTAATACATCCTACATAGAGCTCATAAGGGATGGTTGCTTAACATTTTGGAAGAAGTTGAAATATATACCCACAACAAGAAAGATCCGGCTTTAATCAAATGGTTCAAATGGTTCAAATGGCTCTGAGCACTATGGGACTCAACATCTTAGGTCATAAGTCCCCTAGAACTTAGAACTACTTAAACCTAACTAACCTAAGGACATCACACACACCCATGCCCGAGGCAGGATTCGAACCTGCGACCGTAGCAGTCCCGCGGTTCCGGACTGCAGCGCCAGAACCGCTAGACCACCGCGGCCGGCCCGGCTTTAATCCTCAACGAGCAAAGCGAGTTCAATCATAACGCCTATTTTAGTATTTATGACGACATACTGAGGTGATCACTGTTGCGTATTGAAATCCAAGCGGAAGGATGAGAGGTTGTGCATGGTGAAAAAGCTGGGAGATGCGTGCAGCGCCTAACGACATTGACGGGGCCCTCTTGCACGGCCCTCTTACCCACGGCGATGGACATGAGACGACTGAACGGCTCGCGGCACAACACCGAAATAGCGAGAACCACGGAAGCAGGCCATGAAGGAAAACAAGTATACACCAGCGCCGTTGCCATAGAAATCGCCCGGTGTTTTAGATCGAACGAAAATTATAATTATATTGTGTATTTTAATTTTGACGAGTACAGATTTTAACCTTGACATCTACAGAATTTAATTAAGTATTTTTAGAGATAAAAATAAATTACAAAAATGTATTTAATACAGTATGTGCATATGTAATGTAACAAATTACCAGACGCCACCTGTCGGTAATAGTTTTATAATTAATATAAAAGACGTGCATTCTGCCAACCAATTTTATTTGACGCAGCATGAAAAGGTTGCTGTGTGAGGACGGGTTACTCCTGTAACCGAAATAGCAGGTACGTTCTGGTGCATTTGATTGTGATCGGATAGGGTGAAAAAGTTTTGTATTTGTGAAATAATAAATTAGTATCGTTATCGTTTCAGATCTGAAGATGGTTCTAGAGGAGGCGAAACGGGTCATGTGAATAAACATTTTTGCAATCAAGACGGATTATAAGTAACATTGTATAACCAGTGATTGTGGTATCCAATCAGACATTGTTTTTGCATTGCTACAAACAGCCGCATATCCTGACTCAAGTTATATGACGTGGTTGTACGTCCCTGCACGGCCGAGTGAACAATATGTTTTTTTTTCTAGGGCTCTGGTCATATCGGCCGTTGAGAGTCTTCATTTTGTTGAGTGTTGTTCCCCTGAACCCATGAACGTCATGCTCTCTCGGCAGTCTTGGGACCCCAGCAAATACGAGCAGCATATACCGCGGAACGACAAACTGCAGTTTCGATTGGCCACGATCCTGTCGTTGTCTAATTCGACACGACCTGGCAGGCGTCTCTCATATTACACCAGGCATAATACGATATTTTTACAAACAATCAACATTCAAATGAGATTTCTGTATTGGAAACACGCTATGAAAGTTTTCGTTATACATAGAATATACACTGTCAGGAACGTTATTGTGACCACCGTCTAAATTCACAGACGACAGCTGGCAGCACTAGCAGTCAGGGATAATTTCCTCGGGGGGAACCGAGAAACAGTCGAGTCGCTGCCGGCATGTGGACACACAGTGATTTACGTGATGTTCAGAAGGATATGATCGTTGGTTTTCAGGCCAAGAGTGGAAGCATTTCCGTAACGACTAACTTTTTAAACCGTTCGCTTCCCACCGTGGTTAAAGTATACCGTGCGGAGCAAAATGACGCTACCTAAAACCGGTGCCGAGGCAACTGTGGTGCACCACGGGCCATACATGACACGGGTTAACGGCGGCTGCAGAGATACGTAAGGGCGAACAGACGTGCAGCTCTGGAGTAACTGACCTCCGAGACGAACCAAAGGGCTGCCAACAGCGTCTCCTCACCGACTGCTCAGCGAACGTTATTGCTTATGGGCGTTCGCAGCAAGCGCCTAGTTCATGCACTCACGCTGATTCCTGTTCGTTGGCGACGAAGGATGGAATTAGCAGACCAATACCGTAACAGGATGTCCACTGACTGGCGACAGATGTTCTTCTCACATGAATCACGTATTACGCTGCAGCGGACAAATGGCCGTTGGCATGTACCGCGTGAAACGTCCTCAAGTAAACACCCCACAAGAACTGTCGGAAGAGATCAGGTTGGGGGGTATTCACTGGGTGATCTCGTCATTCTGTAAGGCACAATAGATGAACACTGGTATGCATATGGGGGACCATAGCACATCTACATGCAGTACGTTTTTCCTCAAAAAGGCATCATTCAGCGGGACAGCGCAATGTGTCACACAGCTCGGTGGATACGTGCGTGGTTCGAAGAGCACCAGGGTGAGTTTAACGTACTCCTCTGGCCACCAAACTGCCCGGATTTAAACCCAGCGGGGAATCCGTGGGACCACCTCGATCGGGCTGTAGGCGCCATTGATCCTTGAACCGAGAAAGGTCCGCAGCTCGAGGTCTAGTGGCAAGCGTTGCTGCCTCTGGATCACGGGGTCCCGTGTTCGATTCCCGGCTGGTCTGTGGATTTTCTCTGCCCGGGGACTGGGTGTTTGTGTTATCCTCATCATTTCATTATCATCATCATCATTCCTGACAGTGCCTAGACTGGACTAAGTAAAAAAAATGGAATGTGTAAAAATTGGGATTTTCTACGTGCGCTGATGACCGAGCAGTTGAGCGCCCCACAAACCAAACGTCATCATCATCATCAATCGAGAAATCTTGCGCAGCTGGCAACGTCACTGCAATCGCTACGGTTCCATATCCCTGTCGGTACCTTATAACCTCCCCTTTCCTCACAGGCCTACTGTATTACAATATAATTGACCGTGATCGCATATGGCTATTGAAATTTTACAGTGAGTAAGGTTATCGTTACAGAAGGGAAATAAAACCGGTTAGTACGAAGAAAGTGTACAACAGATCCTTCTGAAGAAAGAATCTATTCTAAAGCTAAACTAAATGCTGAAGACAATTCCGAAATGGGGGGAATATAGTGCAATCGCTCACGAACCACACAGGGAGGAAAAAGGTACCATGTAATATTTAAAAAAAAACACTGATATAAAAAAAATACTGATCATTTAAAAAGGCGATAATGAAACGATCGCCAAATCCACTAGGGCAATGAATTTCCTGAATATAAAGAAAGGCAACTAATTACTGGCTGGGTAATAAAAGATTGTCACGCTTTTCCACAACACTTCACGAGAAAATAAATGAATCGGAAAGCAGTTACTTATTCTAAAATACTAAATTTTGAAGGTAAAGTTAAATGAATTTTCTCCTTAAATAAAATACTGGCTGTAACTCAAACATTGTTCCGTAAAAAAATTATTTTCAGTAACGTCATCGTTACGTAAGACAAAATTTAGAAAAAGACAAGTAATTTACTTTTGATTATTAAAAGATTGAACTGAATTTGCTTTAAGCAAATGACCAACTGATTTCACTTTTAATGTAACAACAACAAAATCCATACCAAGCCAGCAGAAGTCATTCGCTGAGTCAAATACAGAATAAATTAAATTACGCAGTCTTAATTGATACTGTATCTTTAGTTATCACTTTTGTCAGTGAAATTTTGCGTTATTTCCAGTAAATGAAGTTAATATTCAAAACTGCAAATTAGTTAAGCCTCTGTTACGCAATACAAGAATGAACTGTTACTGAGTCAGAAAATTTAGACTGAAACGGTCATTAGCAAGCAAACGAAACTGGCGCTAAACAGTTAATCTATTTACATATTTTACGACACTCGGTGATTGCATTGAAAGGAAAGGGATCCTGCTTGGTAATAATGTCTGAGGACAATGACAACACAGGTACCCTACAAGTTTTAACTATTGCAGGTTATTATTCAGGTTTGTGAAAGAAATTGCCACTGGCTAATGCCTCTCCAATATTGGATATATTTTGTCAGTTAACAATCCTACGATGTTGTAGATATGCGGACGACGAAGAATGTAACCTACGACAATGCTGAGCTCCTGCTGATGCTGCTGCTGGTTGAGAATTCCGCGTCGTCTCCAGAGCCACGAATAATTATGGGAGAGGCAACAGTTGGATTTGGACGTACCTCCGCCTGTCCACCCTGACTGTGCTCTCAATACTGATGGGTTAACGAATCACGCGCGTCTACACTGCCGCGGGCATAACTGCACACCACGTCGACGGGAGCGCCCAACAAACACTTCAGCAGACTTTCATGACCCAAGCTGCTCTCCTTCCTCTCTGCTCGCAACGCGACAGAGATTCTCCATACGCAAAGATGAACAACGGCACAGCTACTGCCATTTCGTCGTTGCTATCGGTATATCAGAATAAAGTTCAGTTGGCTATTACCCAGCAATTCACATTACTTACACTAGAATTACAATCCACTGTATACATTCACAAATAAATACACACAAACTATATACTAAATAAAGTTTCTGTAACAAAGTTTACAGATTCAGGATTGGAAGTGCAGTACAAGTTATCAACATATATTAAACGCCGAAAAATTTTAGATGGTGTGGAGGATATTTTATCTGCATTTTCGATGTTACAATCTGTCAAAGCCTCACTGATGCCTTCCTGCACGCCTTGCGCTGTGATTGTTGACAGCCTGCTTAATACCGTAATAACATCTTTGTCCAGCTCTGGAAGGTAATACAGCAGCGATTCAGGGAGGAGATCTCAGAAGCCAGTCCTCTAATTTAGCTTCAGACTCTGCGTCTTCGTTCAAACACTTGCCTTATCTACGCGATAGCAATGGAAAGACTATCGATGACAGTGCTTCCAAAGCAGAGTTACTGAACACAACTTCCGAAATTCCTTCACCACAGGAGATGAAGTAAATATTCCAGAATACGCATCAAAAACAGGTGCCAACATGAGTAACGTAGACGTAGATATCCTCGGAGTAGTGAAGCAACTGAAATCACTTAATAAAAACACGTCGTCCAGTCCAGACTGTATACCAATTAGGTTCCTTTCAGAGTATGTTGATGTAATAGCTCCATACTCAACAATCATATACAAGAGCTCGCAGCCGGTCGCTGTGGCCGTAAGGTTCTAGGCGTTTCAGTCCGAAATCGCGCTGCTGCTACGGCCTCAAGTTCGAATCCTGCTTCGGATATGCATGTGTGTGATGTCTTTAGGTTGGTTAGGTTTAAGTAGTTCTATGTCTAGGGGACTGATGACCTCAGATGTTAAGTCCCATAGTGCTTAGAGCTATTTGAACCATCTGAACCCACCAACAGCTCGCTCGACGAAAGATCCATTCACGTAGACTGTAAACTGGCACATCTCACACGAATACTCAAGAAAGTTAATAGGAGTAATCCCCTAAATTACTGGTCCATATCATTGACGTCGATATGCAGCATGATTCTGGAACATAAATTCTGTCCGAACATTCGTACAGAACAGTCTATTGATACACAGTCGAAACTGATTTAGAAATCATCGTTCTTGTCAAACAGAGCTAGCTCTCTACTCACACGAAGTGTTGAGTGCTATTGACAACGGATTGCTAATTCATTCCGTATTTGTAGATTTCCAGAAGACTTTTGACACTGTACCTCACAAGCGGTTTGTAATCAAATTGCGTGTTTATGGAATATCGTCTCAGTTATGTGACTGGATTCGTGATTTCCTGTCATAGTAATTTACGCAAAGTCATTGAGTAAAACATAATTGATTTCTGGCGATCGACAAGGTAGTGTTATAGGCCCTGTACTGTTCCTTATCTGTATAAACGATTTAGTAGACAATCTGAACAGCCATGTTAGGTTTTTTTAGATGATACTGTCTTTTATCATTTAGTAAAATCATCAGAAGGTCAAAACAAATTTGCAAAACGATTTAGGAAAGATATCTGCATGGTGTAAAAATTGGTAATGGGCCCGAAATAATGAAAACCGTTAGGTCAACTACATGAGTGCTAAAAGAAATCCGTTAAACGTCGGTTACACAATACATTAGTCTAATCCAAAGGGCGTAAATTCAACTAAATACCGAGGAATTACAATTACAAACAATTTAAATCGGAAAGAACACATAGAAAATGTTGAGGGGAAGGCAAACGAAAGATAGTGGTTCATTGACAGAGCACTTAGAAAATGTAAAAGATCTACTAAAGAGACTGCCTACACTATGCTTGTCCGCCATCTTTGGGAGTACTGCTGCACGGTCTGGTATCCTTACTAGATACGATTAACGGAGTACATCGAGAAAATTCAACGAATAACAGCCTGTTGTTTACTATCGCGAAATAGGGGCAGGGGGCCACGGACATGATACAGGATTTGGGATGGACACCATTAAAACAAAGGCGTTTGTCGTTGCGGGGGAATCTTCTCACGAAATTTCGATCTCCAACTTTCTCCTCCGAATGGGTGTTCGTTTTTTCCGTGCGCTGTCCGAGAGTGGAATAATAGAGAATTCTTGTGAAGGTTGTTTCATGAGCCCTCTGCCAGGCACTTAACTGCCATTTGCAGAGTACCATGTAGATGTAGGCTTGTAATGGACCAACTCCTAAGTTGCAAGTTCCGTTGAATTCAAACTGAAATACACCTTATTAGAGGCGGAGTGCTACTTGAATTATTTACTAATGGAGATATCGGTCCTGGTCTTGCCCGGAAATCACACTGGCAATCGTTTGATGCGATTTATGGGGTGGCAGGACAAGTATTCGAACGCCGTTTTGTGGAGAACTGTTCTCTTTCTCCCTAAACGATCGTCCAGTGTTTTTCGTGTACCATTTGTGGCGGACGTAAGGACCATTCTTTGGAAAGATCAGAGGCCATGTCGATTCCTCTTCATATTTCTCTCCATTATGAATTAGAATTTCGCGTATAGTCACATCAATCGGAATGTTGCTCTCTAATTATCGTTCACTCTTTAAGCCTCCTTTTACGTTTTTATTAAAAAGTTCTAGCCTACTAGAAATTAAATAAAAATGTCAATTTTTTCTGCTAAGAAATCCCTTTCCATAACGCTAAGAGAAACCATGTACACTGTCTGACAAAAAACGTTAGCAGGTACAAAGGTAGGGACAAACGAAATAAAACTTCGCTCGTTGAGAGGTAAAAAAGATAAGGTTTTGAGATCTGGCCTTAGACAGATCAACCACGTCCGACCTACCGACTTGTCACCCTCTGCCAATGGTGTCACTGATGTGATGTGGCCGGCCGCAGTGACCATGCGGTTCTAAGCGCTACAGTCTGGAACCGCGCGACCGCTTCGGTCGCAGGTTCGAATCCTGCCTCGGGCATGGATGTGTGTGATGTCGTTAGGTTTAATTAGTTCTAAGTTCTAGGGGACTGATGACCAAAGAAGTTAAGTCCCATAGTGCTCAGAGCCATTTGAACCATTTTTTCTTTTATGTGATGTGGAGCGTATGTGATCAGCACACCGCTCTCCCAGCAGTTGTCGGGATTGTTGGCCTTGGAACCACTACTAATTGTGCGAGTAGCTCCCCAGTTGGCCTCGCGAGACTGAGTGTACCTCGTAACGTACGTCCAACTGAGGAAATATCCATTGAAAGTCTTGGGAACGGAACCCAGGTCCTCCGCGTGGCAATCAGTCGCGCCGACCACTCAGCTACGGAGACGGACGCGTTGAGAGTGCATGTATGTTATTTCAGTGATCACAATACGAAATCAAATTCACTACGGATTTAGCAGCATGAGCTGACTATCACTAAGACATAACACATCCTCTGGCCTGGATGCATGCTCTAATTCGGTTGGGATGAGTGCCATAAAGCATTTGTGTCTTCTCCTGAAGCAAGGTGGCCTACAATTGATGTAGCCGGTCCTCGATATCCTGGATACTGGCAGTGGGACGGAGCTGACGTCTGAGCTGGTTCCGCGCTAGTTCTATCGGGGACAGATCTGTTTATCTTCTTAGCCATAGTAGTACCTCAGCATCACGTAGACAGTTCCTATAGACACGTACTGTGTGAGGATGATAATTTTCCTGTTGATAAATGGCACCACGCTACTGTCGCATCACAAATAGCACGTGAGGATGCAAGATACCCATGGCGTGCCATTGTGCTGTCCGAGTTCTGTCAATCAATACCATCTGTGACCTTAGATTATATCCGATGGCTCTCCACACCATAACACCAGGAGTAACAGCACTGCGCCTCTCCAAAACGACTGAAAACTGGCACCTCTCCCCAGGTCGCCGCCATAGTCGCCGACGACGTTCATCGGGGTAGTGCAGAATAGGGGTTCACCGTTGAACAAAATGCGTCACCACTCAGAAAAATGCACGGTGCAGTGGTCAGCACACTGGACTCTCATTCGGGAGGACGGCAGTTCAAATTCCATCCGGCCATCCTGATTTAGGTTTGCCATTATTTCCCTAAATCGCTTCAGACAAATGCCGGGATGGTTCTGTTCAAAGTGCACGACCGAATTCCTTCCTCGTTCTTCCCCAATCCGATGGGACGGTTGACCTCGCTGTTTGGTCCCCTCTCCCAAATCAACCAAACATCCAACACGTTCGACCAGCTGGGTAAATAGAGGTCCACAGTGAGACCAAATGGTTCAAATGGCTCTGAGCACTATGGGACTCAACTGCTGTGGTCATAAGTCCCCTAGAACTTAGAACTACTTAAACCTAACTAACCTAAGGACATCACACACATCCATGCCCGAGGCAGGATTCGAACCGGCAACCGTAGCGGTCGTGCGGTTCCAGACTGTAGCGCCTTTAACCGCTCGGCCACTCCGGCCGGCAGTGAGACCCCTTTGGAACTCTATCTCATGTTGGTAACATTGTCTCACACAAGTACTTGCCCTCCTCGTGTCCTTAACAGTGATCGCTCAACATCTGACGTTGTTCACGCTCCTCACATAGCCTACGAAGCCTAGTAACAACACCAATCGCGAACAACAGTAGTGCACTCTCAAAGCTGTTCTACCTGTCACACAGAATTTACATACACGCTGATGGTGTTTGTATGTACTAAGTTACACTGGTATCTGACTATATCTTGGTGTTGTTGCTTTCCCATTTCCGTCATGCTGTGTATTTATAGAAGCTAAAAATTTCAAACCATTAACTTTTCCAGTAAAGCCGGCTGGTGTGGCCGCACGGTTCTGGGCGCTTCAGTCTGGAACCGCGCGATCGCTACGGCTGCAGGTTCGAATCTTGCCTCGGGCATGGATGTGTGTGATGTCCCTAGGTTAGTTAGGTTTAAGTAGCTCTACGTTCTAGGGGACTGATGACCTCAGATGTTAAGTCCCATAGTGCTTAGAGCCATTTGAACAATTTTGTCCTGTAAAATTTATGATAGAGATATGCTGACCTTCCAAAATAAGTACAGTGGCTCAACTGCATCTTGGAAAACATTATGACAGTTTTCAGCGAAAATCTTAAAGAGCAAAATATATTACCACTACCACTGGAAAAAAATGATTAAATATGTAAATTGGAGGTGGTGAGGAGAGAGGAAAGGACAAGAAAAGAACTCATTATGTCATCCGCATCGCTACATTTGTAAGTAGGCTGTTTAGGTTTTTATGTTGGTAACGCGACGTAGCGCTCTGTATGAAAATCACTGACTGTGCTGTGTGCAGTCTGTGGCTGGTTGGCGTTGTTGGAATATTCGCTATTGTAGTTTTGGGCAGTTGGATGTGAACAGCGCGTAGCGTTGCACAGTTGGAGGTGAGCCGCCAGCAGTGGTGGATGTGGGGAGAGAGATGGCAGAATTTTAAGAGCAGACGATCTGGACGTGTGTCCGCCAGAAAAAGTAAATCTGTAATATTGGATATCATGAACTGATGTATATATGATGACTTTTGAACATTATTAAGGTAAATACATTGTTTGTTCTCTATCAAAATCTTTCATTTGCTGACTATGCCTATCAGTAGTTAGTACCTTCAGTAGTTAGAATCTTTTATTTAGCTGGCAGTATTGGCGCACGCTGTATTGCAGTAGTTCGAGTAACGAAGATTTTTGTGAGGTAACTGATTCATGAAAGGTATAGGTTATTGTTAGTCAGGGCCATTCTTTTGTTGGGATTTTTGAAAGTCAGATTGCGTTGCGTTAAAAATATTGCGTGTCCGTTTAGTGTTCATCAGAATAAGTAAAGAGAGTGATGTCTGAGTAGGTTCAGTTTTGCTCAGCTATTTGAAAATCAAATAACGTAAGGCGTTTACCAGCACAGTAATTCGTGAATTTTTTTGAGGGGATGTTTCACATTATGCGAATCCAATGGTGCCAAGTCAAAATGTGTGCCAGACAGGGATTCGAAAACGGGATCTACTGCTTACTGGGCATTTTCGTTAAACACTGCTCCACCTGGACACAGTGTTTATCGCAATTAGGCGGGCTGTCTCGGCACACCCCTCTGCCGACGCACATTCCCACCTAGCGCCACCTGTCTGCAGTCCCCGGCGTTGTGTCCCATGCTCCCTATTTGACATTCCCACAAGAGGTCGAACGTGACTGTGCATTGGCAGTGAGGGTGGTGGGTTCATAGCCCATCCAGGTGACTCAGTTTTATGAACGCATGGTGTCTGAAAAAAAAACTAAACAAAAAAAAAAAACCAGACACCATGCGCAATATTAATCACCGTGCGGATTCCGCGTGGTGTCTGTTCTTTCGGACATATCCGAAAAGGCGGATACCAGGCATTCGTATGATTGTAAAAAATGTTGAACTAATTTCCAAGTAGTTACAGTCGATTTTTTCATATTTTCTGAAAGCGTGACAAGGGGAGCAATACGACTAAATTTTATGGTGGAGATAGCCAGCATGGCAGGTTCTTGAATGTCTGAAGAGGAAACAAAAATTTATGACGACTATATAAAAAATAAGAACATTTGCGGAAGGATCTAAAGAGTTTATGATGTAATTAAGAATGAGTACAGTTAAAAATGCACAATGATATAGCCGTATAACCGGAATGTCTGTTTGCCAGGGAATATTTGGTACTGAAGTACAAGTTTGAAAATTTTGAAGTATTAGAAAGAAGAATTATAAAGAAAATGTAACGTCTCCTGAGTGACTGCTACTCTATGGGTGGTCAGAAACAGCCTGGAAAGCTTTTAAGGGTGTGATAGGATGTTTTGAGAAATAATTGTTAAGACAAAAATCCGATACGTTGCGCCGTTTAAGAGTTGATAAGCACTGAAGTTAGCCAGTAAGCCCTTTGCGCGTGCAAATTCAAACGACCCACCACATACTATCTCGCGTATTGACCACGAGGAGAAAATTCGAGAAATTAGAGCCACTACGGAGGCTTATCGACAATCATTCTTCCCACGCACTATTCGCGAGTGGAACAGGGCTGGAGGGATCAGATAGTGGTAAAGAAAGTACCCTCCGCCACACACCATTAGGTGACTTGCGGCGTATGATTTAGATGTAGATGTACTGTCAATGGCAGTTGTTTTCAAAGCGTAGATGATAGCGCATGAAACTGCTCAGCCTTCGGCTCGGGTTCGATCCTTACTTCCGTCCCAGTTTTTGTGTCGGTCTATTGATCGGTTTCAGAGAACCAAACGAAGAGCACATTGGCGACACCGCCTCTGGCCGACGGCATCAGTTTGAGCTCGCGATGGCCTGATCGTCTAACTTCAGTTCTAACTGAATCGGAAACGATGCAACGTCTCGGATTTCCTTGTTAACATTGATTTCTCAGCAGAGCTTACTCTGCAACACCCTTACAAGCTTTTGAGGCTGTTTCTGACCACTTTACACAGAATGTGTGACAATAAATCTACAAATATCTTCGGTGAAAGAATTCGACAACTACCTGGATTTAACATATCGTGAAACACTTGGAAAGAATCAACTTATGGAAAGGTAAACTGATGGAAACAGGAAGTTTTAGGATGTTCAGATGTATGTGAAATCTTATGGGACTTAACTGGTAAGATCATCAGTCCCTAAGCTTACACACTACTTAATCTAAATTATCCTAAGGACAAACACAACCACCTATGCCCGAGGGAGGACTCGAACCACCGCCGCGACCAGCCGCACAGTCCGCGACTGCAGCGCCATTAGACCGGTCGGCTAATCCCGCGCGGCGAAGTTTTAGAACAAAGCTCTGAAAATGGAAAGCTGAAATGAGACGAAGGAAAGAAAGCATTCACAACGCGGTTCGAAGAGAGGGAAAAGAAACACAGTGCAGGGAAGCAAAGAGGAAGTAGTGGAAGAAACGAAGGGACAAACAAAGACGAAAAATTTAAATTGGAACGTGATCTCTAGAAATCTCCCGAAGCACTGCGAACTCGTACAGCCCTCCAACAGCCGTTGACAAACAAACGTCGAAGGAAGCACTCCAGATTTGCATTGTTTGTCTTTCAAATTCGTGTATCAGCTTAAAGGTGTAATGAGCGTGACGGCGCTGTCAGATACAGCAGCAGTGCTGTGTGTGAGGGCCCGTCGCGAGCTCACGCGGAGGCGGCAGGAGAGAGGTCGCCCGCTGCCGCCAGCGGTCGTCAGCATTCTGCAGCCGCCGCCGGCGGCGGCCATTCTGCGCGTTCCTCGGATGCCTGCCACAACTATGTCGCGCCCGGCAGCCGGCGTCGCGCCGCCGAAAGGTCGCCGCGCCGCGCTGCACCCACCCTACCACCGGGCCCGCCAGCAGATTTCCGTGCGCTGGCGATGCGGAATTCCGCTGCGAATGAGACGGACAGCGTCACCGATACCGCCTGGCCAAGCCCCTGCATCTACGAACCTTCAACATCGCAAACTGGATGTTTTGGAAGAAATGCAGATCTTTAAGCATCTGCAACATGTTAAAGGCGATATCCTCAATGACCAACTGCTTACTAAGATACAGAACATTTTTTTAAGGTTTCGCGCCTTTACTTTGTTCTTCATACTTGTAAATCTGATGACCTGGGGATTATCACATGCGCGCGCTGATTGGCGAGCGCGGTTGGTCAAGCTGTTCATCTTCTTTCTTTTTATCCTCTTTTGCCTTTTAAGATGAAGGTCATTTTAGCCCGTTGAACACCTCACGTTTTATATCTTTATTACCACGACGTCTTTATATTACGTCCCCTCAGCCCCCCTCCCCCCCCCCACCCCCCAGGCTAACTACTGGCTTTAGGTATAGCTTTTAAGAGTTCCACCTGTTGTCATAGGTAGCTTCATATATAAGTTTCTTTACTAGCATAAGCAACCGTGTGCGGTTATTTTTAGGTTTCATCTCCTATTTAGCTCGTCTCTTGTTCTATTCATTTCATTTTTTGATATACGTTGATCCACGGTTGGGAATATATGGGCTATTTAGCGCCGACGTTGTAAGGTGTCAGGCAAATCCAACACCTTCCATGACAACCTTGACATGATAGCAACTCCGGCAGTGTCACATAATTCCGAATAAATCCTGACATTAAATTAACCAAAGTAATACGATCAACGAGTGAGCAAATGGAATACCACAGACTACTACAAGAACGCCTAAATGCATGTCATACCTTCCCACTGTGAAACAGACACAGTTCCGAAGGGAGACACGAGAACAGAAGCCGAGAGCAGAGTCGTGTAGGCTAGGAGGTCCTACGATAAGGGACGGACACCCACGTCGCCAGCCGTCCGCCAAGACCGCCCCCCAGCCCATGTTAAAAGATAGAGCCCTCCAGAAGAACAGTATAGATCTTACGATAACACTAAAATGGCCACACCAGCTGCAAGTTTTAGCGTGAGACTTTTTCACGTCTCTGTTACGTAGCAAACATGAAAAACATTGCCCCACCCCGAAAAGTATAACATTTCTCATTGGATAGACAGAATTTTTGTAGGCGGAGCTTACGGTTAACATTGAGACCCTGATTGGTCAGTTGAAAACATAGCCAGATAGCTTTTCTTAAACCAACTTCGGTAAATTATAGTAAAGAGAAGTTAGGAGAGAGTTGCTTCCGAGACGGCGAGGTGAGCGGAGCTGTGCTGCCTGCCGCCCCCTGACGCTGCCTAACCAACGACAAGGTAATGAACGCACGCGATGCCGCATAACAGCGCATAATGCTTCACTCAGAACTGCAGAAGTCTCACATCTGTTACATCCCCCTTTTGCGTAATACTATCGTCGATCGTCATGTAAAACTCATGGTATTCACATTTGCTACTAGAAGTTAAAATCTGAAACGCGATGATTTTTCTGTTATATAAATATTGAGAAGCCACATCAGCCACTGTAATTTACGACAAGTTTAAAAAGTAATTAAAGATAATTGAGGGTCACTGTAGACCGTTTTTGATAGTCTTCTCTTTTATGAAACTTAATTTAAACCTAGATTATAGATGTTATATGGCATAGGTCATCCTTCGATCCATTGTAGAACTTGGAAACCCATTTAGGGAATATTCGTTCACATTTTTGTTGAACGCAGTTGGTTTTTATCATCCTGTATTAAAATACTTCCTTTTATCAATAGTGCAATTTATAAACAATGTTTTGTGAGTAGAATAAATATTCCAAGGGTAAACTTATCTCCTTTCTCGACGTTATTTTACGAGCTAACTAAAAAATAGCAAAGCCTTGAACCCCTTCCACTAAATTTAGTTTTTATTAAGATTCTTTCACAGGGAATGCAGTGGAGCTGACGCTGAAATCATTAAGTATTTGATTATATCATCGCTAGTCTCACTGAACTCTTCTGAACTCTACATGTCATGTGTGGTTTGGCGTCTCCTTACCAGCAACAGGTCCCAGGTTCAAACTAGTCAATTCCCTAAAAAACACGCTCAGAGCGTCGTTGCGCGAAAGTGGTAGGAAGACATGACTTAGAACAGACAGACACCACGCAGAATGTTAGAACCTATGTATAAACTTTCTGGTATTCGTATGCGCATGCGCATTCAAGTAACTTTCCTTTTCTTGCGCTCGTGCATAGATAGCGGGTCAGCTTGTAGGTGAGCGACCGTTTGTAGCTGCAGTTTATGGCGGGTCATGGCCGATCTAACATAGGTCGGTGGGAGGTGGATCGTACACCATTAAGTTAAGTAGTGGTTTTGACTTTGTACATATGTACTGTTTAGCCATGGTGTTCTTTTAATCATTGACAAAGGTCTTCTTAGGCACTTGTGGGTTTTATTGTTGTTCTGAAGTAGGTGTAGTTACCTACGCCGAAACCTGGGTTAACACTTAACACTAGGTGCTTTTGTCGCAATCGAGGCCGGTTTTTAGTTTTTAATAAACTCTGCATCTACGTAAATATGCTGAAAATGGTTGTGAAGTGCGTAGCGGAGGGTACTTTTCATTCTGCCATGTATTAAGATTTCTTTCGTTCTATGTACGGATGGAGTATGGGATTGATGGCCTTTTCTACCTCTATTAACGAGTTTTTATATTCTTAATTTTATCTGCATAATCTCTAGGAGATACATAAGTATGGGCTGAGATACATCTTAATTTATGACTAAAAAGACGCTTCCTTAAAGTTTTCTAAGACTGTGCTCACCTTGCGGCGTCCTTGTACGAGTGTCTGACACTAAGGGGTTTTTAATAATTCCTTACATACGTCCACGAGTCAAACAGGCCTAAGGCTATTCACACCACCTCCATTATACAGACGATGACCCCAGTTCGGCTGAAGTGATATGTGGCCTACTATGCCGTAATGAGGCTACTGGGAAAAAGGCACACACCGAGGGTGCAGGCACAGAGGAGACGCTAAAACTGACCGACATAAAAAAGAAAGACCCAAGGAAAGTAAGTTATCCTCCTGCCCCACCTGTTCCTATCTTGCACCTGCGAAAAGGAGCCTCTCCGTCGGTGTGGGACTGTAAACGCACACTGTTGTTCAAATGGCTCTGAGCACTATGGGACTCAACTGCTGAGGTCATTAGTCCCCTAGAACTTAGAACTAGTTAAACCTAACTAACCTAAGGACATCACAAACATCCATGCCCGAGCCAGGATTCGAACCTGCGACCGAAGCGGTCTTGCGGTTCCAGACTGCAGCGCCTTTAACCGCACGGCCACGTCGGCCGGCGCACACTGTTGTCACAATGTGGTTTCGTCCAAGTAGCGTCATACAGAAATGACTACAACTCAACAGGCATCACATGGCGTATGTGTCAACAGTCTGCTTGGTTCACACGGCTTCCACCTGGAAAGCTAGCTTCTGTTCAACAGTGGAGTTCTTGCTACTACTTGGATATAGGATCTCAAACGTGCTGGTACTGAAGCAAATATGCTGTTTAACCGAAGGCTACTGATTTTTACTGATTTCTGCCAGCAGAAGACCGGATTGAAAATGTTTAAGCCCCACTGCTTGAATAGAATAATAAGTGAACTTTGGAACTGATTTCACATATGACACAACATTTCATCTCACTTTAAATTTCTGTAAGGAACGCCATTATCTTAGTGTCAAAACTATGCAACAGATTTAGGTACCAAAATGGCAGAAATTTCCATACGGCTGAGCCAGCTAAGAAACAGAAATCCTAGTAGAAAGAGCTGAGGAAGAGCACAGCTACAGCTTTCCCTGTGGATATGCTGAAGGATTTGTAATTCCTTCAAAGAGTAGGTTAGCGCATCCGTATCCAAACATCGCAATAGCTTTGAGGATATCTATACAATTCCAGTGACTGCAGAATCTTGTCAACGCAATTTCAGTAAACTAAAGATGACAAAAAACTCCGTAAGTTAGAGTAATCAATACTGAATTTTGGCCTTTTCCCTCTGTTTCCAATTAATGATGTACACACTGTTAATACTTGGGGAGGGAAAGTAAAATCTAATCATCATTATACATCATAGTGAAATAAACGTACCACACATAGATTCCGTTTTACATTCAATTTTCTAGAAGCTTTATACAATTCTGAATATATTAAGTGCAACGATACACTTAACTTGTTATGTCCAATAATTTTCATCTGTATAGATCATTTGTTTATTATTTTTCAGTAAAGCTTCATTGTTAGTAAATCTACCCTACACATTACAAAATTCCTTCAATTTGCGTACTTTTTGTGAAGGGGGTGGGGGGGTGGGGGATTTAGCAGAGTTTTTGCAGGGGCACAGGATGGCCTCGGTATGGCTCTGGCGTACCGCTCGAACGGTATTCATTGTTGGGACGGTGTTCCCGTCCCTTTTATTTGGTTACAAACACTAATGACAAGGTCGGAAGAGGTTGTGAGTTCAGCACATAAAACATACTTCTGAATGGCTGCAGTGACGCAAAGAATGGACACTATGAAATGACGCAAGTTCGAGGAAAAGGCCCCAGACTTTCTTACTGCCATGCGAAATCAAGCCAGAGCCAGACACTAAACAAGAGTTCAAGCTCGCAGCAAGGTCATCAACGAGAGAGCAACCGAAGCGTATGTTGTAAGCATGCTCAATGAATATGACACTCGTTGTTGTCGCTGTATGGTTCAAAAATGGTTCAAATGCCTCTGAGCACTATGGGACTTAACTTCTGAGGTCATCAGTCCCCCTAGAACTTAGAACTACTTAAACCTAACTAACCTAAGGACATCACACACATCCATGCCCGAGGCAGGATTCGAACCTGCGACCGTAGCGGTCGCGCCGTTCCAGACTGTAGCGCCTAGAACCGCTCGGCCACCCCGGCCGGCTGTCGCTGTATGGGCAGCTCCATTCTGTTCCGTAGACCGCGCAATCGTACCACGTAATGTGACGTGTGCTCAGTATTTGAGTCGCTGGCTGTAGCAGCCGTAAAAACGTTTTCTGTGCAATTTCTTTGTAGAATGAAAGAAGGAATTATAAGGTCATCGTCTTATAGACGCCGAAGTCATTGGAAATGGACAACAAACTGCGATTATACAAGGGTGGGGAAAAACACAGCCCCTAACGTTGCGTTTCGGAAGTTGCTATAAGCTACTTAGCCAACAAACGCATCACCTAAATTTAGATACGAGACACGATTTGGGCTGCCGTCGGCTCCCATACAAGTCGAGTACCTTACCATCAAGCCTTTTCATTCGGTAATTTCTTTCTAGAGAAATTGCAGTTTCCCAATAGCAGCCGGACAGTTGCTCTACGTACAAAAATGCCTATGTAGTCGTTGCAAGTCTCTGCACGTTGTCACCCATAAGTGTTTGTTCACATATCTCACTAGCTCTTTCCCAGTAAACTGGCAGTCAAAAGATACCATGCCATAACAGTTCATGAAGCACACATTTTGCGGTTCTTTAGATTAAGAACAAGTTGCTTCATACCAGACTGATATTTTGTGGATATCCAACAGTATTCGTAACGATAAAATATATAATGTGCTAAAATTACGAGTTCAGTATCACATAATCAATATTTTCGGAATGTCTGCAAATTTCCAGGAAGCAACTTATTTATTTATATGTGTGGTGCCTGTTCCTTCGAACATTTCTGGAAAACGAACACCAGGTATATAACTACGACGAGATTGTTTCAGTGCAGATACACACCACGTTCGAACTCTTACGGGTATCAGCGAAACGTCGCGAATAATTAGAATAATGGGCAGAGGCACTACATTGTCACTGTGTGGATAAGTTGAGAATTTAGATCGGACGGGTGGCGTACTATAGTAGTCCGTGCAGTTGCGATAACCACTGTGTCCGGAGGGCTTAGTGGAATGCCGGCGTGGTAGCTTAGCGTGGTCGGTCAGAGGGCTAGTTGCCCTCTGCAGTAAAAAAAAACTGAGTGAAATAATCAACGGTGAACTTAAACATGGTTCATGTGAATTCCGCTCCGACCAAATACTGCGAACAAAATTAAGTAAAAAAAAAAAAAAAAAGAAGAAAGGGATAGAGGATTTACCTGGCCTAGTGAGTGGGAGACCCAGGTTAGAATCCCTATCCAGCACAAATTTTCAACTTCATCCTTCGTCTGCCGTTAACGTCACGACTCAAACGGCTGCGTACGAAGTGGTACCGTGAGCAGGAAGCGAAGCAAGGACTGCTCATTAATCGAATGGCGTTCAGCGATAAATCTCTGTTGTGCACTAGCCCATCGGCAAGAATGGTAGCTTTCCGGGGAGGCGGCCCTTTTTTCCTATGTATTGGAGAGGCGCAGCAGTGTTATTCCTGGCGCCATGGTGTGGGGAGCCATCGGGTGTGACTCCAGGCCACGGCTGGTAGTGACTGAGGGAACTCTTACGACACAACGGTACGTTTCGGACGTCCTGCGTCCTCTTGTGTTACCTCTCATGCGATAGTGTCGTGGTGCCGTTTTTCAACAGGACAATGCTCGTCCACACGGGGTGCATGTCTCTAAGAACTGTCTGCGTGATGCTGAAGAGCTCTTGATGCTAGGACATCTCCAGATTTTCCCTTGCAGGACATCTGTGGGGCCAGCTCGGACGTCAACGTCTACTCCACTGTTCCAAAAAAATGGTTCAAATGGCTCTGAGCACTATGGGACTTAACATCTACGGTCATGAGTCCCCTAGAACTTAGAACTACTTAAACCTAACTAACCTAAGGACATCACACAACACCCAGCCATCACGAGGCAGAGAAAATCCCTGACCCCGCCGGCCACTGTTCCACAGGCGTCTCAAGAGCATCTCTGTTCGCGCCACCATGCCATGAAGGACAGTCGTGGCCAGTGATCGGGTCCACCTCTGTGCCAATATCCGGGATATTAAGGATAAGTTACAACAGTTGTGGGCCAACTTGTTTCGGGAGAGCACACGTACAATGGATTTATGATGTCGTGCCCAAACAAGTCAGTGTATGCATGCAGGCCGGAGAGGGGGAGTGGGCAGGGCTGCAACGTCGTATTGATTAGTGGGGCCATACTGCCAGGTACATTGTAAATCGGAATCTATTTTGAAATATCATAACACACTCCATAATCCGTAAAGCTTCGTTTTGTTTCTTCTTACTGTTTTCAATCCTTCAGTTTTTATGTCAGGCAGTGTATTTGTTTTCCTGTTAGAGTCGCCTATATCCCCAATGCGGACGTTGGCGTGCTAAGTGAGGTCATGCATCCGCTGGATTACATGCTGAAGTGTTCCGCGTGAGACTCTACATGCCGAAACTTCGATACATTCGATTATTTGATGCCGGAGTTCGCAGACGGTGCGATCACAACCGAATTCAAATTGCATGGCGTTCTATGTATTTACTGTAGCGACGTAGGACGTCAGCACTTGAGTCGGTAGCGTAAGGGACCACGGCGAATGGATTAAACTCGTGCATTTGTAAGGCAGTGAGGCCACCACTCGGTCTCCAGCCACTGATTCACCCAGACAGCAAGAACTGCTCGCAGCATGCGCCGCAAGACAAAACTGTGCACATACGCTGTCACAAAAGTCATGATGTACCTCCTCATATCGTGTCGAAGCCCCTTTTGCCAGACATATTGCAGCAGTTCGACGTCTAATGGACTCAACAATTCATTGTAGGTTCCCTGCAGAAATATTGAGCCACGCTGCTTCTACAGGTGTTCGTAACTGCGAAAGTGTTACCGGTGCAGGATTTCGTGCACCAACTGATCTCTCGAATATGTCGCATGTTGGGCCAACTAGATGACCGAACCATTCACTCGAATCGTCCACAATTTTCTTCAAACCAATAACGAATAACTGTGGCCATCTGACATCGCACATCGTCATCCATAAGAACTCCGTCGTTGTTTCGGAACTTGAAGTGCATAAGTTGCTGGAAATAGTCTCCAGTCAGTCGAATATAACCACTTCCACTCAACGATCGGTTCAATCGGACCAGGGAATGCAGTCCATTCCATGTCAATACAGACCATACTATTATGGAGCCACCACCAGCTTGCACAGTGTCTTGTTGACAACTTGGGTCCCTAGCTTCGTGGGGTCTGCACCATTGTGTATTGTGCCTGTATTGAAACCGGGGACCTAGAAAAGACGGAGAGTCTTCGTCTAGCCGTAGCCATCAGTGGTTCACAACCCCACAACAGTCACGTAGAACTCATGGTTATTGTGCAATTCGGCAAACAGTGCAAACCCCCCCCCCCCCCTCCGCGGGAATGTCTCATGCCAGACGACTGTAACCCCAACAGTGTGTACACGTACTTGGAGACAGTGTTTGCTCAGCATGCTCAGCAATCGCCGACATAGTGTAACTGAGGCGGAATAAGGTGACCCAGCCCGCAACGAAGAGGTACATGGAAAACCGCCTTAGAAGCCATCCACAGGCTGTACTGCACACCAGACC
Organism: Schistocerca nitens; assembly: GCF_023898315.1. Classification (NCBI taxonomy): domain Eukaryota; kingdom Metazoa; phylum Arthropoda; class Insecta; order Orthoptera; family Acrididae; genus Schistocerca; species Schistocerca nitens. The sequence goes on from NC_064614.1 coordinate 849,549,879, forward strand.
TCGACACTAATCCCCCAGGTGGATTCGTGCCAGGGACCGGCACGCCTTCCCGCTCGGGAAACAGCGCGTTCGACAGCGCAGCTAGGCGGGCGGGCTGGTCTGCGCCATACTTCAACACTATCATCAACTGCTACCAACTACATCGCGACTCATCATGTCAGGCCATGGTTTTTCAGTCATGTAGGATCCAACCGATAGGGTCACGAGCCCAGGAGAGGCACTGCAGGCGATGTCGTGCTGTTAGCAGAGACACTCGTGTCGGTCTCTGCTGCCATAGCCCATTAACGCCAAATTTCGCCGCAATGTCCTAACGGATACGTTCGCCATACGTCCCACATTGATTTCTGCGAGCATTTCACGCAATGTTGGATAGCTATTATCACTGATAACTTTACACAAAGGCCGCTGCTTTCGGTCGTTCAGTGAAAGCCGTCGGTCACTACGTTGTCTGTGGTGAGAGGAAACGCCTGCAATTCGGTAGCCGGCCGGGGTGGTCGAGCGGTTCTAGACGCTACAGTCTGTAACCGCACGACCGCTACGGTCGCTGGTTCGAATCCTGCCTCGGGCATGGATGTGTGTTATGTCCTCAGGTCAGTTAGGTTTAAGTAGTTCTAAGTTCTAGGGGACTGATGACCTCAGAAGTTAAGTCCCATAGTGCTCAGAGCCATTTGAAACATTTTGCAATTCGGTATTCTCGGCACACTCTTGATACTGTGGATCTCGGAACAACGGAATTCCCTAACGATTTCCGAAATAGAATGTCCCATGCATCTAACTCCAATACGATTCTGCTTCCAAAGTCTGTTAATTCGAGTCGTGCGGCCATAATCACGTCAGAAATCTGTTTACATGAATCAACAACTGCAAGCTCCGCCGATACACTACTCTGTTATACCTCTTGTACTTGATACTGCAGCCATTTGTGTATGTGCATATCGCTATCCCAAGGCTTTTGTCACCTCAGTATATGAACGTCTTTGTGTGACCTTTGTGATGACGGACTGCCTTACGACTTCGGTGTCGGAGAATCACTGCCGCCTGTGTTACATGTAAACTGACATCAGTCGATCCAACATACAGGACCGTGTCAACTCTCCAATGTCAATGATCTGTCAGTGGTAGTAATGTCAAATTCAAGCAGTGACGTTCGGACACAGACACAATGTACAAGTGATTTTATCAGTATAACAGTAAGACTTCTGTATTTTTTGACTCCAAGGATTTCATCTTGTAAACTTCGCTGGAAAGTAAAACACTGTGAATATTTATGGTAGCTACAGCGTGTATGGTCAAATCTTCTTTACATGTTACCTTTAAACTATTTTGGGAATATATGTGTGTCCTGCGTTTGTATATATCGAGTGAAAGTGAATGTCTGATTAAAATCGCTTTCGACAAAATTAAGTCGACAATATCGCAGCTTTTGGCCGAATAGAATGATGTTTTTAAACAATTAGTTTCATCACTGTTGGATCTGTACCAGCAAGTTGGCACCATGTTTTATAGACAGCTAATAGGGCGGTTTCCTATACATGACTTGCATGAAAAGTTGAGCCAGGTACATTTGATGCACTCGACGAACAATGTGAGGGGTTTCCATAAGCTTTCATTATCACCTCGAAAAAGTCATGCAGTGATTCTGTATATGTTCATCTTTCAAAGGGCCTTACTTTTCCCAACGATGCATTACTTATCGGAGACCTTGATTGTAGTTGTCTTTATTTTAGTTCTTCTGGAAAAATTTCACCTCTAAAATAAACCCACTTCATTCTGGGAATGCCTGCTACGCAATGATTTCCTTAACTTGGGAAGAGGAATATGTCACTCCCTGCCATGTTAGCGAGACGGAATCTGATAGCGCAAACAAGCAGCATGTCTGATTGCTTCCTATGAGAAGTGTTGTCGTGTAGTATCAGCACCTTATTGGATAGCTTCCTTTGATGTTCCGTCTTGATAGCTTCCCTTTACTTGGTACGGGTATTTCGGATATATGGTTCAGTGGTTCAAAATGGTTCAAATGGCTCTGAGCACTATGGGACTTAACATCTGTGGTCATCAGTCCCCTAGAACTTAGAACTACTTAAACCTAACTAACCTAAGGACATCACACACATCCATGCCCGAGGCAGGATTCGAGCCTGCGACCGTAGCAGTCGCGCGGTTCCGGACTGAGCGCCTAGAACCGCTAGACCACCGCGGCCGGCGAGGTTCAGTGGCATTTTATCCCTTACAAGTATCATCTCTTAGCACCATACCGTGACAGCTGCAAAATTCATCAGTTTCACGTTACCCTACAATGGTACAACCTCCGCCGTTTTCGGTGGTGATGAATCCACTGGTTTACACTGATTGCTTAGCACCTTTGTGTCTGGACCATACAAGTGGTACAACAGGTACTTATCTATGGGGATTAGACGGCTAAGGAAGCCATGTGCGTACGCGTGACACTACTGCAACTTTTCTTCTGCTACCTCGGTTGGGCGAGCTTTGTGGAACCGTGTGAGCAGTCGCGGAACCCAGCGGGCAGCGACCGTCTTTATGTTCAAAACGTTCAAGATATTGGAAACTCATCCGTGGCTGATTTTCTCTTTCTCAGTATCGCCCGGACTGTCATATGCCAGCCTTCGAGCGCCTGGGCTCTAGTTCTCTTGAGATCACCACTTTTCCCTCAGAGAGATGGCCGCACGCTACATTCCTCGTCATTCAGACTTGTTTGAGTGCACTGGAAGCATCTTCGTGAGCTAACACTTGACTCAGGAGATGGTGCACTGCAAACTTCCACCAGTCCAGCGTTGATATGTTGCAGCGTTGTTCCCCTACAGTTTTTTCGTTTTTTCTAGCCTGTCTCAGGCCCTCATCTTCTGATATCATTCACTTTTGTTGGCTACTTCTGTAACTGTGTGTCGATTTCTATGGCATTTTGGTTACGTGAGAAAATGTTAATGCCATTCATCGTATTTGTTGTCGTTCTTCACACTGAATCAGTCAAGTTGATAGCATAAATTGTTCAATGTTCATTATCGCCTCCATCGGCTTTCCTGCCACATCTCCCTGACAATCACCGTGGTGACTTAGGGAAGAAACGTAAAGGAAAGCTGCCCCAAAGAAAAGATTCACACCATCCTATGTAATTAATTGTAATTTAGTATAGTTGCCTGGTGACGCCGTGCAAGACTCTACGGTTGTTGCCGACGAGGATATCTGCTCATCACTGACCGTATCAATGTGACATCTCACAAGCAAGCGGATTTTAAACGTTGTCTACCAAGTACACAAAGCAGAGGAAAAGAACGCCATGTTACGCTCGAAGGGGGGGTAGTGAACAGTAAATGAGTCAAATTTTTCCAAATAATCACAGATAGCAAACCGTCATTCTGGAGTTGCTACTATAAAACAGCAACTCCTCAGCGCCGCATAGCGGTAGTTTGTCCACTTTTCAGAGTGTGTCTGGTGCTTCCAGCATAGAGATTTTGTTCGAATAAGCTCCTGCTTCATAGCTGTGAGGACCCCATGAACACAAATAAGGAACCATCTGCAATTCGTACTGATGCGTTGTACTCGGAAACAATTCTGTGGACGGTTTTTAACGATATAATGAACATTTTCGAAGTGAAAGGCCAACCACAATATAATATTTTTTGAGATTGTTGCCGAGTTAGTGACAGAGAGGCGTCCATGATAGGACGCAAAATTGCCACTACAGGACAATGAAAAACAGTGAGGATGTCTGAATTTGATTAAGAGCTACTCCAACAATTCAAAACAATACCTTCACCCACCTCTCTAGTAGCAGCTCATGAACAAGTTGTAAGTAGGCTGTTTATGTTTTCTTATTGGCAACGTTACGTAGCGCTCTGTATGAAAATCACTGGTTGTGCCGTGTGCAGTTTGTGGCTAGTTTGCATTGTTGTCTGCCATTGTAGTGTTGGGCTGTTGGCTGTTAACAGCGCATAGCGTTGCGCAGTTGGGAGGTGAGCCGCCAGCAGTGGTGGATGTGGGGAGAGAAATGGCCGAGTTTTGAAATTTGTGAGACTGGATGGCATGAACTGCTATATATATTATGACTATTAAGGTAAATACATTGTTTGTTCTCTATTAAAATCTTTCATTTGCTAACTATGCCTATCAGTAGTTAGTGCCTTCCGTAGTTTGAATCTTTTATTTAGCTGGCAGTAATGGCGCTCGCTGTATTGCAGTAGTTCGAGTAACCAAGATTTTTGTGAGGTAAGTGATTTGTGAAAGGTATAGGTTAATGTTAGTTAGGGCTATTCTTTTGTAGGGATTTTTGAAAGTCAGATTGCGTTGCGCTAAAAATATTGTGTGTCAGTTTAAGCACAGTCGTGTATAATTGTTCAAAGGGGACGTTTCATACGTCGACCCTTAGCCGAGGATACCTCACTGGAATCTTCTGATTTTTTCTTGTAGTTTGTGTAATTATTGTAGCTTTTGTTTATTGCTAGCGCGTAATTATAGAGAGAATTTCCTTTGTAGTTGTAGTTTTTCATTGTCGTACACAGTTGTGGCATGCATGTAGATTTGCACCAAGTATTTCGCAACTGCGCTTGCAACTAACTAGATACTATTTTCAATGCTATGTTAATGTGCATTGTTATTTTGCTCTTCAAATTGTGCTTTTCTGTGTTGTCGTGTGAAATATTGCGACAATAATGGCGTGTGAAAAACGTAATACTAGGCTTCAAAGTAAACTGAAAAATGACAGTGAAGACGAAAGCAGTGTGTTAGCGCCTCAGAGTAATGAATTAACTAATGTTCAAAGTAGTAATTTGGTAATTGTGCATAGGGAAATGGAGCGGGCTGCAAATAATGGTGTAGGCAGTGAAACAAGTAGTGAACAGGGAAGCATTATCGATCGATCGGTCGGCAACAGCTCGCCTCAGGAATCCGAAATGACAGAACACAATATCTCAAATACTGCAGATTCAGGTTTTGGGTCCTTACCGTTTTCTCAGATAAGTCAAGACACATTTTCTGCTTGTCAAAATGTGAATGTTGCCGGTGCAACTTCACTGCCGAAAAGCACTGAGGAACATGTTTCAGACACCAGTGCATTGTTATTACAGTTAATGCAACAAATGGGACAAAGGCTACAAAAGTTAGACACAATGGAACAAAATCTTCAAAAGTTAGACACAACGCTTGAACAAAATCAGAAACGAATGGGACAAAATCTTCAAAAGTTAGACACAATGGAACAAAATCTTCAAAAGTTAAACACAATGGAACAAAATCTTCAAAAGTTAGACACCACACTTGATCAAACACGTGAAGATTTAACTACTGAGTTACGTAAAATCGAATCGAAATGTCAAAAAGTCTGTAATGACGTAAAAACACAAATTTGTGAGCATTTCCAACCTATTTTTTCGCGTCATGAAAATGCATTACAGAATCACGAAGCAGCCATAAAAGAACTGCGAATTATTGTGCATGAAAATCACGACACCTTGCAAGCTAAAATTGACTCAGTTGCATTCACCGATTCGGTTACGCAACTTGCAAAAACTCAGGAAAACTTAAAGGACACAGTAGATACGATTTCAACACAAATGGACACTCTGAAACTTGGTTCAGAAAAACACACAGAGGAAATAATTTCACTATCGGATAAAGTAGCCGAACTTTCAGATCAGTTCACTAACTTATCTACAAAGGAAGATGATGATCTGAACGACACAAGACCTGTAGCCTTCACTGACACTGAAGAGTATGAACAAATTAGAAAATTCAAACAAAATCAAAATCAAAGCAATACACTGTACAAAAGAGAAATCCGGGAAGTACAAAATCAGTTGGCACAAGTAATACAAGAATTACATATTTCAGAGGACACTCGCGCTCCAATACGGGAAGAGGGACTTAGAAATACGGAAAAGCCGCAAAATAATAACACAGGGCATTTCGGAAGTTATGAAAGAAATTGGCAATGTGCACCGAATTTTGAGATGGAACCGCCGACACGACGTAACAATGACCGACATGCGACTCGCCGACACGATGATTTTGACTATAAGCTGTTCATTACTGCACGTACATTCAAAACATTTAAGAATTCTGACAACGACATTCATCCACAGGCATGGCTCCATCAATTCTCTCATTGTTTTCCTCCCAACTGGTCATTAGAGCACAGATTAGAATTTATGTGTGGCTATTTAGAGAATGAACCAGCTGTAAGAATGCGATCGGTCATTCACGATTGCCACAGTGAAGGAGAATTTTATCATGCCTTCCTCTCAGCATATTGGTCTCAAGCTACACAAGACCGAGTAAAACATAGCACCATAATGATGAAACACTTTGAACAATCTGAATTTTCGAGTCTTGTCAAATATTTTGAAAACATGTTGCATAAGAATCAATATCTTTCAAACCCATACAGCCCTTCAGAACTCATCCGCATTTGCTTAATGAAATGGCCTGAACATTTAAGAAATATTATTTTGGCAGGACGTTGCAAAGACGACATTGAAGCTTTTCATGGACTCTTACAGAAATTAGAAATTGACACAGACAGTCACGGGATGCGAAAACAGGAAAGCAATCACTACAGGTCACATCCGGCACAATTCCGTGACGACAGAAAAAATAACTAGACACGACAAGTCTATTCTTACAACGCAAATCGTGACCAAAACAGACACCACCTATATGACAACCACTGGCAGAGTAATAATAGTTACAGACAATGATCGCATTTCCGTAGTGATGAATATGATAGAGATTACCATAGAAACAGATAATATGGGAACAAAAACAATTATTATCAAGGGAGACAGAATAACTTCAGAAGCAACAGTTCAGCGCGCAGTTACGATTCCGGGAGAAAGTCTCCACCACATGACCGACAAACAAGAAACTATGTAAACTACCGACAAAACGACAGATCTGAATTCCATCAGAACTGGCGAGCTTCAAACAGGGCAGGGCCTTCTCGACAAGGTGAATTTGCAAAAGTTAGGTCTCCTAATCCTAATAACGACGCACGCCAACAAAGAGACAGACAATGACTCGCACCACAGGCTGTCTCAGCGAAAAATAACATAGACGCTAACGTTGACAAAAATTGTAGCATTGCTTACCGACGTATACAACATATAATTGCTTTGAAGTTTAAACTCTGTCCACTAGGAAGAGTAAAGTATTGCACCACATTTCACATGTAAAACCATTTATTCAGAGATAATCTGCCTTTTAATTTCGTCTTTACTATAAATTTTTCACTTCACGTTACTAGTACTTATTTAAACAGAAATTTCGAATGCATTGTTATAGTGAAAAGACGACACAGTGTTATTGTGTGTACACATTCTTGCTTGTTAGTGGCACGATTACATAACGACCATAAGGCTCACATACTTAGAACATGTACCGGTACTGCTAATTAGATTTTAATGCAACATTTTGGTTTACTTGAAAATACATTCTGGATTTAAAGTACTTTCTGAGAGATATCAGATGACACAGTGGTTAGTTTATTTGACAGCTACACGATTATATCACGACGCTACTAATGAGTGACACAATTTATATTATTGCTTTTGCGCTGTATCTGCTTTATATCTGCACAGTTTTTCTGTATTATTCTGGAAAGTAAAACATGTTTTAGTAGTAACTTTTGTGGTATAGCTACAATGACACAGCCTTTTACGTAGCACAACAATACGTTACATTATAGTACTTTCTTGATCACGGTAAGGTACGTAATAACTACGATATCTATACGCAAAGAATTTCACTTTCGTTTATGATGAGGTAAGTACATTGACTTCAGCAGAACTTTGCTTGCAGAGGACGATAACTACGACACTCCCACAGAATTATCTTACAGCAAGACGCACATTTAGCGCTACAGGACACGCATTTGAGTGATTGATTTTGCACTTAAACCATTTATTTTTCAAGATTTTTGAATTACGAAGAAAGTTTTCCATGATACATTTCATTCCATTGCTGTAATCTGTAACACCTGAGGGTATAATTACATTAATCCTCAGGGGGGTACACGCCTACTTTGTGTACCATGTGTTTGGCAAGCACAAGGAGCCCTAGCTATTATGGTATTTGCTTATACAACTTTACACATTGGTACCATATTCCTCTAACACAGAATTACACAGCTATCTGATTATTTAACAGAGAAACAAAAATTTTTTTTACTACATCAGTGACATGTTTACGCAATTACACAGTTGGATAACTTCACACTTACGAAATTGTATTTTGTCTGTACTTTGTGAACTGTTCATATTTTTATTTGGAACCATTGTGATACTATGAGAGCTTTTAATGTCGCATTTGGTATGGGATCATGATTTTAAAGTACGTTTGAGGTAGATGACACTATTGAAATGAGCAGAGAATTTTTTTTAGGTTTTGAAATTATTGGAGGAAGCTACGACGATTTTGAGAATTGACTGAGATGTTATGATATTATGACGACGACGATATGTATTATGCTGTTGAGGTATGTTTATGATCAATAAGATGATGATACCGTATATGAGGAATTTGATTATGCTACGTATTTCTCATGATGAAATATTGAAGAATTGTCGACGAATATGTATATGTATAATGAGGTAAGGAATAATGAGTAGTGGTTAGGGACTCTGATTTGTGGAAAAGGATGTTGGAAACCAAGAATCGTACTTTAGAATTATGAAATGTGTACATGTGTGAATGTATCACAATGCCACTGAAAATTTTTTTGACACTGTTATATTCATAAGATTTTGTTTCTACACATTTGCAACGCCAATTCTCGACCTGTGAAATTTTTTATGTGAGACTGTCACTGTTGTGCAAACTGGTGTCGTAAATATTTCGGTAAGAAAGTTAAGTGACCTTCACGTAATGCGTCGTGGGCACCCAGATGGGCGACAGTCGCCTGGAAAGAAGTCATTAGTGAGTGCCTTTCAGAGGCACAGGTGGAGAAAAAAAAAGAGGCCATTATCCTCGCTATTGGCATTCCTTTGTAGAAAGCATCGCAAAAACGACACGGTCGAACTTGAAAACATATGATTACACTGTGGAACTCTTAATTTATGATATTTACTAAATTGCCTAATGAAATGACGAGAAACATTTTTACATCTATTGTCTTTCTAGTTGAGATATATTTTTACTGCCTTTGGAGACGCCATTTGCCTAGTGAATGACGTTTCACACATTGCTTTGTATATATTTGCTCATTTCGTTTAATATCTAGTTTCTAGCTGCACTGCAGCATTGGTTAAAATAAAATTTTATAGATGTACTAATATAAATATTTTCTGTCTACAGATCGAGTAAACAATAATTTTTATCTAAAAAATGAGGGAGCACAAAAAGACATTTACCTTCACAGGAACTGCATTCATAATTTTCTTTTCAAGTACTTGGTAATTTATTTTGTAGAATAAGTTGTGGTGCATCACTATAATGACATAGATATTAAGATGTGAATATATATTTCCCTTATCTGCGTTGTTGTCTTTAGTGTACTATTTTTTCTGCTTGAGCTTTGTCATGTTTAGGTATAAGTTATTTCATTTTCTGCTGCTGGTTGCCAGGCATAGTGCTACTAAATTTCACTTTGTATTACTCTGTTAAGCTAGTTTTACTACTGATTTATTTTTCTTTTTTGCTGCTCATTGCCTTATATTAGTTGTAATATTGCTGCTTGCTTTGCCAATTTGAATATTTTGTCATTGCTGTTTGTGTTAATTGTTTTGTGCTGCTGCATTGCCTCGTCCCTTAGTTTAGCATCTGAGCTCAGTAGATTTCAGTTAGCTAAAGATGGGGTAGGCTATATGCGAGAATGAGTTGTGATAAATTGGAAGAAATGCATTGAGAAGTTATATGAAAACGATTTAGGCCAAAATGAGTATTGTACAATGATCCATAATTATTTTGAAACAAATATGGTTAGAATACAGAAAAGAGTTATAGATAGGACTTTTTGGGAATAATGATGCACGAAGGGAGATCAAGAAGAACAAAAAAGGTTTTGTTCGCAAAATACTGCAGTACCAAATGTCACACCGAAAACAAACACTGTCCTGTATTTTTGTGTTATTACATTATGTGAATTTGTGTTTTTCTTGTCTTTTTGTGTTTAGCTAATAAGATTTACGTTGTAGAATTTTTCTGATACTATTTTATTTACTTTGTAAAGATGCTTAGACATCATTTATTCTGGTTTATTTTAATGCTCATGTGTGAAGTTGATGTTTCACAAGTTATTCCTGTAACACTGATGTATATGTTTATTTCTATGCTTTTGTAAAGCCTGCATTACCACAAATGTTATCTGTATTGTTATGTTCTTTAATGATGTATTTTGCACCTTTGTTATTGTATTCTTATGTTATAACATTGTAATTGACACCAGTTCATCAAATTAAGTAACTTGTAAGTTACATTTCACTGCACACGTTTCTGTTGGTCATAGTATATGGACAATATGTGAGAAGTAGGGACTGTTAGTGTTTGCACGTGTGTTAATAATTCAGCAAGGGACTGGATAACAGCATTGCTAGTTCTAAGGAATATTCAAAAACTTTGTGAGTGCACAAGTGGTGGTTTATGGACTTGCTATATTCTCCGCAAGACTCTTCGATGGTGGTTGTGCACCTGCACAGTCGCAACAGATGGCTGTTGGTCGTCTCTACAAGGACTATAATGGGTCTGCATCTTTAATGGCCCACCAGTACCATTATATCTACAAGGACTACAGTGGGTCAACACCTTTGATGACTCACCAATACCATTATTTCTACAAGGACTACAGTGGGTCTGCATCTTTGATGGCCCACCATTACCATTATTTCTACAAGGACTGCAGTGGGTCTGCACCTCTGGTGGCCCACCAATACCGTAATCTCTAACAAGAGTACAGTGGTCTGCTCTGTGATGACCTACCTACCAATATTCTTCATAACTTCGACAGACTCTGCTGTGGGTTTGCTCTGTTGTGGCCCATTACCTGTCTGCATGTCAAGAGTCAGCACTGTCTTTCCGTTGGAAGGACAACACTACTTCTTCAAGACTGCATGGATATCCACTACTTCCGTGTGCATTTTCTTTTACTGCTCAGACTTTGAGAAAAAAACTGCAATTTTACTGTGATGAATGACAGGACTGTCTTTATGGACTGTGAGAAAATTTTAGCTTTTGACCAACATTGTATCAATAAGTGTGTGCATTTGATATCTTTGTTATTGTATTTATGAAAAATTTTATCAAATCATTATTGGCCACTGCCCAAAACAATTTGTAAAATTTTTTTGTGGTGAGCATGGGGGCTATGTAAGTAGGCTGTTTATGTTTTCTTATTGGCAACGTTACGTAGCGCTCTGTATGAAAATCACTGGCTGTGCTGTGTGCTGTCTGTGGCTAGTCTGCATTGTTGTCTGCCATTGTAGTGTCGGGCTGTTGGCTGTTAACAGCGCATAGCGTTGCGCAGTTGGAGGTGAGCCGCCAGCAGTGGTGGATGTGGGGAGAGAAATGGCGGAGTTTTGAAATTTGTAAGACTGGATGTCATGAACTGCTATATATATTATGACTATTAAGGTAAATACATTGTTTGCTCTCTATTAAAATCTTTCATTTGCTAACTATGTCTATCAGTAGTTAGTGCCTTCCGTAGTTTGAATCTTTTATTTAGCTGGCAGTAATGGCGCTCGCTGTATTGCAGTAGTTCGAGTAACCAAGATTTTTGTGAGGTAAGTGATTTGTGAAAGGTATAGGTTAATGTTAGTTAGGGCCATTCTTTTGTAGGGATTTTTGAAAGTCAGATTGCGTTGCGCTAAAAAAATTGTGTGTCAGTTTAAGCACAGTCGTGTATAATTGTTCAAAGGGGACGTTTCAAAGTTACCATCATATTGTTTGTAGTGTCATAACAGGAAACTGTGACTCTTATTAATATACTGGTTGTATCACAATTAACAGCGAAAATTGATATGAGAAAAATTATACTCTAATATGCAGAATAAAAACGTGCTAGTAAGCATTGGTCAGTAAGGATCGGCGAGCGAGGTACTTGCGAAGGTGTGGTTCCTAGCTCCAACTGACTTTAGCAGTAAATATTGTCCCAGTCAGAACGAAAGTATGTGAAATGCAAAATTAACAAATAAGTCCCCATCGAGAAAATCAACAAAAGTTTTTCATCACCTATTTATTTCGAAATTCATTGCACACAAAACGAAAAGTGGCTTTGAGACAAGCGTATATGTCCATTTGTAATGCACCCGGATCACTAAATGAAATAGAAAATCGTAACGACAGAATCGACTGTTTTCCATATGTTTTTTTCATAGCACTCCTAGCCAAAGACAATATTTGGCACAGAAAACGAAAATTAATTGGCTGAGAGACATGGGTATTGGGTATTTGTCCCCCCCCCCTTTCTTTAATGGCGATTCTGTCTACGTTGGGCAGATCGTTATCGTCATCCAGAAACAGCTCATTTTATTGGATCCCACAAGTGTTCAGTTGTATTCGTGTGTTCTGTGAACAAGCAGGCCACTCCGTTCTGGTGATTCTAGTATCCTGAAGGAACGTGTTCACGAAAACAGCACGATGACCACTCGAGGTTTCATCCATCAGGATTAAAGTGCTACCAAAATGTCTGTGGTAGCCGGCCGCTGTGGCCGAGCGGTTCTAGGAGGTTCAGTTCGGAACCGTGCTGCTGTTACGGTCGCAAGTTCTAATCCTGCCTCGTGCTTGGATGTGTGTGATGTTCTTAGGTTAGGTTAGGTTTAAGTAGTTCTAAGTTCTAGGCGACTGATGACCTCAGATGTTAAGTCCCGTAGTGCTTAGAGCCATTTGAACAATTTTTGTCTGTGATACTGTCCCACTGTTGGTTGAAGAATTGCGCCCCTGTACTGCAGAGCAATTAGATTTCTCTCAACGACCACGAGAGGAGTATGGTGGCCCCATGTAGTGCCATCACAGAACGTCACCCCACCACCACGTTTGATATTACCGGGTTGTTCTAGACAGGTGTCTGCGATTATCGGGGTGCAAATAAATCCGAGTTTCATTCTTAAACAGCACCCGGCGCCTATCCTGATGCATCCATTCTGCATAATTTCTTGCCCATCTGTAACAGAGCACATGGTGTCGTGGTGAAGGACGTGGTACTCGCCATGGTCGCCAGGAATGGAGATTCGCATCTTGTAATCGTCTCCTAACAGTTTGATGTGATATATGACATCCTGTAGCCTCTTTGAGCGCCGATTTCAGTGCTGGAGCACTCAGTCAATGGTTCCTCTGACTCAAAAGTCGTAGATATCGATCATCCTGTGCACCTGTCGAAAGTGGACGGCCTGTGCTGCGTAAGTCCTCAAGAGTACTCGTCAATTGGAACCGATTACGTTGTGACGAAACAAGCGCTGTTATCATTTGACAGACACAAAGGAGAGCAAATGTGTTGGGACTCACCCCAGTTCACTGCAACTAGCACCACGTCGTCATAACACGCCTGCGCCATAATCTAAGAATGAAATTAAAAACTAAAGTAGCTTTTACAGATTTTGTCAATGTATGCTTCAGTATATCAAATGTATAAGTTATTAAATCTCAGAGCAATCATACGAATATGTTTCCCTGAATACATCATTTAAAGAAAAAAATAAGTGGCGCTAAATAATAAAGCTAGAAAGCCAAAAATTTTTCAGAATGTGTAAATGTATGTCAACTGTTACAAGTCTCAACCTGGAGCAATAATTTGGTTGAAATCTGTGTTTTTACGAAAAACTTAAGGTGCTAAATATTAGACTTAGAAAGAGGAAAATTGGTATGAAGTGTCGGTTTGATGTAAAAACCTTCACTTCAGACCCCATTAAGCTACCTCTAACAGCTTTCGAATAATTAACAGAAAACTAAATTTGGAACAAAAATGTCCTTATCTGTAACAGATTAAATATCATTTATGATAACAGCACTTGATTAAAGTCGTTAAATAGAAAAGCTGTGGCAAATTTGAAGACTTTTATGCAAATACCAATCAGTACAACGTCTCTTAAAGATGTAGTTCAGAGGTCATGTTCTTTTGTCGGTTCAGTTCTAAAAACTTTAGAAAGTTTAAAAGCAGTCGAGCTGAAATTTTTTCTGCAATTAAAGCCAACTTAACTCCATTCATACTAAAATTAAAAAGATTGTAAATTGATTCATAGCCGATTTATAACATATTATATACCCGAGAAAGTGTCTAATTAGATGCTGCTACCTGAGGATACAGCAGATGTCCGTTGGGCCACAAGTAATGAATACGGCCTGAGAGACAGTAACACTTCTGTTCGTACCGAGCTATCACTCTGTCCGCGTCAATCAAACGCCGACTTACGCGCTGCCTCGGATGACGTCACAGATAGTCTGTCGCTAAACGCGTGTTTCCGGTACAAATAGAAAGTGAACTCGCGAGGACTGTGCACCGTCCTGAATCGCTTAGATTTCGCGGAAGTAACGGTTTGTGTGCTGCCCGTAACGTTAATAATACCGTGTGGCAAGCGGTGATATTATTTCCCATTTTTGTACCGAGCAACTAGTTTTGGTTATATGATAGAGGCATCATCATTATTATTATTATCAGGAATATTACAATATTTTTGATATGAATTTCAATTAGAACTCAAAACTTTCATTCATAATCATAGTTCCTGCTGAATAAATAGAGAGTAGAAACATTTCTTTCAGTGAGTAAAAGAAAAATGTGGATATGCAGACTGGAAATTATGCACAGTATGTTCTCCATCGCTTTCTGGCTGACCGCAGAAACAGTTTTCAGGCTCTCGTAAAAGACGGCGAGGCACAAAATGGTTCAAATGCCTCTGAGCACTATTGGACCTAACATCTGAGGTCATCAGTCCCCTAGAACTTAGAACTATTTTAACCTAACTAACCAAAGGACATCACACACATCCATGCCCGAGGCAAGATTCGAACCTGCCACCGTACCAGTCCCGCGGTTCCAGACTGAAGCGCCTAGAACCGCTCGGTCATCAGGCCGGTCATCAGGTCTGGAGATGACCTGACTCTTTCTCTCACAACAGCTCATTTTATACATGATTCTCATACGATGTCACTGAAGTGTTGCTGTCCAGCGCCAACTGTTGGCCAGTTTATGCGCCCCACAACATGTTCGCAGCACATCTCGTTGACTCTGGTGTACACGTCGAGCAACTTCCCTGGTTGGCCAGCCTCCTCCACGTAACACGATGATGCGGACCTGATCGTTGGTCGCCATTGTCCTTCATGGTACGGTGGACGTTCACTCCACTGTAACACAGACGTCTCAAACGCTTCCCTGTTCGATCCTCTCTTTCAACTGAAATGCTGCAACGGATTTAAGTGCATCGCTTTCCCCGTTGATAGCGTTCATTGTAGCAGTTGTGTTTCAAAACAACGTCAGGAGTGACTGAAGGTGTAGTGGACTGTTAAGGCAGCCAGTCCTCAGTGAAGTAGCCGAAAGGGCACGCATCAACTCACGCCGTCTGGCGTTAAGTCTGGAACAGGATTCGTAATGAATGTGATAAAGAAAAGAACGTAGCTACTAGAACACTTAACTTTTATATTGTCCTTTGGTATACAGCATTCTGGATGATACAAGTGAGACTCTATCTTGAGGTATATGCAACGTTACAAATGGTTAATGGCGCCTTGCTAGGTCATAGCCATTAACTTAGCTGAAGGCTATTCTAACTGTCTCTCGGCAAATGAGAGAAAGGCTTCGTCAGTGTAGTCGCTAGCAACGTCTTCGTACAACTGGGCGAGTGCTAGTACGTCTCTCGAGACCTGCCTTGTGGTGGCGCTCGGTCTGCGATCCTGCCAGTGGCGACACGCGGGTCCGACATGTACTAATGGACCGCGGCCGATTTAAGCTATCACCTAGCAAGTGTGGTGTCTGCCGGTGACACCACATTCCTCCCCCGCAAATCGGCGAACGGACGTGTGATAAGGCTTCCGCCCGCCGTGGGGAGGACCCCATGTTGACGTATGCGACGAGGTGGGGAGCCTAACAACAGGCGAGGCTGTGCCACCCGCACCCTGCCATTCGGTCCGAGGGGAGCTAGGAAACGCCTGAAAACCTAGTCCAGGGTGCACGTCAACATGCGGTGTATGCGCCCGTAATGAGACAGGAGGGGCCGAAGGGTCGACCTCCATTGCGTCGGGGTATCCGACGCGCGAGGACGACATCTGGTCCGGAGCGGGCAAGAGGTCCATGGCGGAGGACATCTGGTCACGGGAAGCGAGCGGCGGCGCGTGACCCAGGGAGGCGCTGGGCGGCTGAAGCGAAGCGTCCACTGCGGGCGGCGCCGGCGGCGGCTGCGGCGGTTGCGGCGGCTGCGGCGGCGGCGCGACGCCATGAGGCAAAATGGAAGGCATCGTCGGTAAAACCTGGGGAAGAGGCGAGCCAGTAGATGGGTCCCCAGGGCGCTGACCGGACGGCACCGTCGCTGAAAGCAGACGGGGAGCGGCAGAACCCGTGCGACGACAGAGGCGCAGCAGATTGAGATGCCGACGCACCTCACCAGAGGCCCCCAAAACCAAATACATCGCGCGGCCGAGGCAGCGAAGAATGCGCCCTGCGAGCCAACGCCGTGAACCGCGATAGTTGCGATAGAATACAACGTCGCCAGGAGCAAAAGCAGGAGTCTGCCGCTGCACAGGAACCTGATGCGGCGGATGCAGCAAAGACATCAAGGTTCGATGAGGACGACCATGGAGCAACTCAGCTGGCGAGCGACCATCGCGGGGCTGAGAGCGATACGAGGACAAAAAGAGCAACAAAGCATCCTCCCGAGAATGCGACTCTTTCAACTTCAACATCTGTGACTTGAAAGTCTGGACCAATCGTTCAGCGGCACCGTTTGACTGAGGCGAAAACGGCGCGGATGTCAGATGTTGAATACCATTGGCCTTGCAGAATGACTGAAATTCTGCGGACATGAATTGTGGGCCATTGTCGGAAACGATAGTCTGCGGAAGACCTTCAACGCAAAAAATAGCGGATAACGCTTGTATGGTGGCAGAAGACGTCGTGGAAGACATCTGGACAACAAAAGGAAAATTACTGAAAGAATCGACCACAACCAACCATCGAGCATTCCAGAATGGACCGGCAAAATCTATGTGCAAGCGTTGCCAAGGGGAAGTGGCTTTCGGCCATGCAAAGAATTTCTGCGGCGGTGCGGATTGTTGTTCGGCACACGCCATGCAAGAAGAGCACATATTCGTAATCGCAGCATCGATTCCGAACCAAGTACAGTGCTGACGAGCAAGTTGTTTCGTTCGCACTATACCCCAATGTCCTTGGTGGAGAAGCCGTAAGACAGAGGACTGTAACGAACGTGGTACCACGACCCTGGACTGATCATTATCAGAACGCAACAACAAAATACCACGTCGTACAGAAAATCTCTCCTTGTGAGCAAAAAATCGGCGAACCAGCGGATCCTCGATCCGCGACTTTGACAAGGGCCATTGCGTAGCAACAAAACGCAAAACTGTAGCAAGGACAGGGTCAGCAGCTGTGGCTGTAGCGACACGACGAAAATCAATCGGAAACGAGTCGACCACGTCATCGGTTTCCGAATCAATGAACATGCAAGCAAGTTCGGAAGAATCGAATGCTTTATCCGCAGCAACAGGCAAACGGGACAACGCAGCAGCGTCGCCGTGCTTAGCAGCGGACCGATACAGGATATCGTAGCGATTGGCGACCTCATCACGCAATGCGTGGGGAACATTGCGCGCTTGGAAAAATTTCGGTTGCGCGTTGACTTGCAGTTCCAAACGTGCTTCATAGGTCTTAGCGCAACCAAGGCCCGGTGCAAAAATGTCTGCAAAATCTTCACATAGACTAGAAACACTGTCTGAAGGCACAGTCTCGTTCACTGATAGGACCTGATTGACTATAGACATGTTAAACAACTGAAATAAATCTAACCCAAACAAGTTCACTGCCGAAGAAGAACGAAGAACATAAAAAGACACAAGTTTTGTTTGTCCCTTGTATGTGGCAAGAAGAGTGCACTGTCCTAACAGGGGGATAGCTTGTCCTGAATAACTATTGAGCTGAACATTTGCGGCACGCAACGGAGGTGCGCCCAGTTGTTTGCACGTGGCGTGATTGAGCAATGCAACTGCAGCTCCGGTATCGAGCTGGAACGGTATCACTTGTCTGGCAAAGTCCAAATCTACAAAAAGTTTATTGTCCTGCTGACAAGAGCGACTGTTTTGTGCAACGTGAACAGACACTGGTACAGAATCACGTGCGACGTGACGGGAGTTGCGGCGACAGCGACGCACACTTTTTGTGGGACGAACACAGTCACTGTTAGCGAGAGGAACACTGGGCGGAGTGGCAGTAACTACATGAACGTCCATGGGCGAAGGTTCCCGAGCCTGCGTGTTCTTGGTTCGATTCCGGCGCGAAGCAAAGGGCCTGGAATGGTTGCGTTTGTCTGATCTGAGCTTTTTCTGGCAAACACTTTGAACATGCCCTTTCTTATGACAGAAAAAGCAAACAGCTTGGCGTGACGGGCAATTCTCACGCGAATGTCTAGTTGCACACCGCGGGCATGATTTCACCGCATTTGCTTGCTTGCGCGGGACACGTGGCTGCGCGGACGTGCACGAGGGCAGGTTAGCGTTCCGTGCAGCGGGCCCGGTGGGCTGGTTAAAGTGACACACGGCTGGCGAAGTTGCAAATGATGCCTGAGCAAAGTCAAGTGTGTCTTGCCTATCCAATATGTCTATCACTTGTTGAAGGGAGGGATTTACTAGTATCAAAATCTGTTCCCTTATGCGAACATCAGAAACGTTCTGTGCTATTGCATCACGCACCATAGTATCTGAAGAATGGAGTCCACAGTCACATTCAAATGCACACTCCCTAGTAAGTCCTTGCAAAGTTGCAACCCACTCCCGATTAGTTTGACCGGCCGTACGTTTTGTACGGAAGAACGTATACCGTTTTGCAACTACATTAACTGTTTCTTTGAAATAGGCATCTAAAGCAGACAAAATTTCTTCGTATGACAGAGTTGCTACGTCGCGCCGGGTAAACAATTTCACTATCACACGGTAGGTGGACACACCTACACACGAAAGCAAAAACGGCTGCCGCTCATTACCTTGAATTCCGTAGGCGGCGAGATGAAATCCAAATTGTCGGGACCATTCCGGCCATGTCTCGTTGGCCGTCTCGTAGGGCCTAAATTGAGGTGCAACAGCATGGTGTGGCTGCGGAAGCGATGAAGCGGCGGCGGCCGCACGGTGTTGCAGCGCACATTGACCCTGGACGAGCTGTCCAAGGGCATCCAATAACGCCTGCGTCTGCTGATTCTGCAAGCGATAAAATTCGGACAGTACATCTGGAGAATGTGGCGAAGCCATGACACAAGCAAATGGAAGCAATGAGAAAGAACAAGATCCTGATTAATCCTCGTCGCCAATGTAGTGGACTGTTAAGGCAGCCAGTCCACAGTGAAGTAGCCGAAAGGGCACGCGTCAACTCACGCCATCTGGCGTTAAGTCTGGAACAGGATTCGTAATGAATGTGATAAAGAAAAGAACGTAGCTACTAGAACACTTAACTTTTATATTGTCCTTTGGTATACAGCATTCTGGATGATACAAGTGAGACTCTATCTTGAGGTATATGCAACGTTACAAATGGTTAATGGCGCCTTGCTAGGTCGTAGCCATTAACTTAGCTGAAGGCTATTCTAACTGTCTCTCAGCAAATGAGAGAAAGGCTTCGTCAGTGTAGTCGCTAGCAACGTCGTCGTACAACTGGGCGAGTGCTAGTACGTCTCTCGAGACCTGCCTTGTGGTGGCGCTCGGTCTGCGATCCTGCCAGTGGCGACACGCGGGTCCGACATGTACTAATGGACCGCGGCCGATTTAAGCTACCACCTAGCAAGAGTGGTGTCTGGCGGTGACACCACAGAAGGTACAAGAACATTCACAACAGCAACTCACTTGCAGAGCTTGTCGGACTGACTCAACAATTATGTTGTTGTGTGTAACTGGGTTCAAAATTTGACGCACGTGTCAACATCTCATTTGGATGTAGTAGTGAATTCGTCTCTGCAGTGAGTTACGAGATCCTTCAACCGCTTCCAGATCGTCTAGTAAAGTTGGCGAAACTACAATTAGTTGCTACACTCCTTCAGCCGTTCCAAAGAGAATGCTGTACACTTCGGTTTTCAGGTGCCTCCAGACAGGAATATCCAGAGGATTTAAGTCGGGTGATCATGGAGGCCAAAGGTACTAGCGTCATCCCACCTATCCGTCTGGGACTATAATGATGCGTTAGATGATCTCTCATTGCAGCAAAGTGGACCAGTGCACCGACATGTACGTTTCACATTTCCCAACGTTGTGTAAGGGAAACATCCTCAGGCAGTCCTATAAAATCACGCCGCAAAAACCGAAGTTACACTCGTCTGTCAAGTGTGTAGTAAAAATGTTTGGTCCAACGATGAAAGTTGCTGGTGTCGTTTCTCATGAACCGTATGGGCATTTACGTCGGATTTGAGCCCAATTATGTGAGGGCATACTGTAAAAGTTAAATTTCAAATAAATCTGCGCTAACTAGATCAGTACTTTTCATGCAAGTCAGTGGTGTCTCGTAATCAGTTGTTTGCCATTATCTCTCAAACTGTTCCCACACGGACACGCGTTTACTGGAACGTTCCTAGTGTCGTCTACGTTCACCCGTGACACTTTTCGGTATTAATAATGATTCACCCTGTACACAAAAAGTCCATGCTTTGAAAGCAGAACGAACAAATATTTGTTTCTCGGCAGTAAGACAACGTTAGCGACATAGTTAAGAAAATTTACCCCACGTAATCTACCTGCACTGAGGCTATTTTCACCATTGAATGAAATGTAATAAACAGTACAACTATGGTCAGTAGCCACATGAATATGGCCATTTTATTTATGACAGTGGTCACGAGAAAAGAAATTCGGTGAATGTCTGGTGAAATCCTTCGTTCCCTTCTTCGCTTAAACAGAATTAATTTTAGCTCTTGCTAGTGCAGTTTCCCATACGACTGCAACGAGTTGCTTCTCACGTAGGCCAAAAGGTAAGGCACAAACTGGACGCTGCTTTACCTCAGTGCACTCCGGCAGTCAGGCGACATTTTACTGAAGTATTTTGGCGCATTCACTGAGTGGCATGATTCTTGAATGTAGATCGATTCACAAATTTAACAGCACTATTCAGTGTGGCTTTTAATGAATGACTGTATGTATCGAGCCTGGTGAACGACAGTGAAGATCTCAATTTAAAGGCTCTAGCGATCAAATGGAGCCCACCTGAAACTTTCTTCTGACTTCGTCAATTATTTCTTCACTGTTGTAAATTTTGTGACCATTTTAGGTGAGATTTGAAGCATTTTGTATGTACTCGTATATATACAGGGTGACACAAAAAAAATGGTTCAAATGGCTCTGAGCACTATGGGACTTAACATCTTAGGTCATCAGTGCCCTAGAACTTAGAACTACTTAAACCTAACTAACCTAAGGACATCACACACATCCATGCCCGAGGCAGGATTCGAACCTGCGACCGTAGCAGCAGCGCGGTTCCGGGCTGAAGCGCCTATAACCGCTCGGCCAGCACGGCCGGCGGTGACCCAAAAATCCGTTAACATTTGAAAATTCAGTACTTCACAGAATAACGTAGACAGAGATAAGCACGTAGCCAAAGGAAGGGGTCTGGGGAGTCGGGACACCCTACCTGTCACTTAAACAAAATTACACAACGCCTAATCCCCATATAGCGAAATTGAAAGACATTTTGATTTTCAGTTATACGACTAAAAGGGGATACGCACTATCGAGTCAATAAGGTCATCGATAGAGTTAAGCTATCGTTATGTCAAGACTATATCGGCTAGCGTCCATCTATACTTAAGTCAAGATCAACTGTTGTACATTGTTGCCCTTACTGGATCTAAGTTGTTGGTTTGATAATCAGTTCATTTCTTACTTGCAGTTGAATTTATTGCTTTTATGTTGGGCAGTGTTGTAAAACTAATCCAAGCTGGGGTTTTCGAGGGGCTTTCCCTACCCGTAAGGTGAACAGTATTAAAGGACCTATGGCTGAAAAGAGCTAAGCTCTAGATACAGCCCAACCTCGTAAGAGGGGATCGAAGATGAAAATAAAAAAAAGGACATCAGACACATCCATGCCCAAGGTAGGATTCGAACTTGCGACCGTAGCATCAGCGTGGTTCCGGACTGAAGCGCGTAGAGACGCCCGGCAACAGCGGCCGGCCTTCGACTAGCCTTGCGGTAAGTTAATACTATATAAGCACTGTTACGTAGTTAAATTATCTACGTATAGCAGTTTAATGTTACCAATGGAGTCGTTATTTGGAGACTGGTAAAACTTCAGCGTATCAGAGTTGTAGATATCATTACAAATAAATTTAATTAAAATCATTGCATACAAATACACTTGCATTCGCCTACGTCGCTCAAAAATCCAGTTGATCAATAAAAATATCGCTCAAACTGCGATGGTTCCATTTCTATACACAATTTGTACAAAATTTCAGGGTTTACTTGAATTCGTCTTAGTCTACTGCCGCCGGCGTATCCTCCCACCCCTCGTTTTTGTTCGGAATCTATTAACGCTCTTGTAATACTGCAATAACTGAAGCTATTTTAAATGTTCTGTGATTATCTTCAAACTGTGTAAGTTTTGTATTGTAGAAACAACGAAATAAAAATTAATTTTTTCGTAACTTTTCCGACAGCATTTATTTTGATTTGGGGAGTGCTTACTTCTTTCTTGGCAGACAGTATTTAATTTTGATATTAGTGTGAGTAGGATTTCGACAATTTGCGTAGTTCAGCAATATTTGCATTGGAATCTTGTACTGTGTATCTGTGCATAAAGATTGCTCACTTGTGGAACAGTGACATATTATGACTTCAAGTTTTACTCCTAGAACAATGCTCTTCTGTGAAAAGTCATATTTGTAATATCCTTGGAACAATGAGTTCAACCGGCACAACTCTAACGTAGTTGTTAATAAACGCCATACACACGGCAGCGTATGTTAACTTTGTGCATTGTAGAGACGTTTGTTAGCACCAAAGGCTGTATAACCGTATTATGAAGAACAAATACTAACTCATTTATGAGGTCGTATAGATTAGAATTGTTGTGGCGTAACAAGACAGCCACGCCACTCGGAAGTAGCCGAAAGGCACGCGTTAACTCACGCAGGCTAGTAGATAGGTCTGAAACAGGATACGTAATGAATGCTATAAAGAAAAGTACGTAGCTCCTGGAATACTTAAGTTTAATCCATCCTTGTGGTACATCGCTCTTGACGATACAAGTGAGACTCTTTAGACACAAGCTATGTAATGCTAATGGCGCCTTGCCAAGTCGTAGCCATTGACTTAGCTGAAGGCTATTCTAACTATCGGCTCTGCAAATGAGCGAGGCTTCGTCAGTGTGCATCGCTAGCTACGTCGTCCGTACAACTGGGGCGAGTGCTAGTCCGTCTCTCGAGACCTGCCGTGTGGTGGCGCTCGGTCTGCGATCACTGACAGTGGCGACACGCGGGTCCGACATGTACTAATGGACCGCGGCCGATTTAAAGCTACCACTTAGCAAGTGTGGTGTCTGGCGGTGACACCACAAGAATTCTAATTGCAAACAAAGCTTGAATCAATGTTAATATTCCAAAAACGTAGCTCATAGTATTTGTATATTTCTGTTTGCTATATAAATAAATAGTGTTCAACTCGACGGACCCTCCTGTGGAGGACCTAGGTTCGATTTCTGGTACTGCCCAGAATGTTTCCTTTGTGGGAGGACTGGACCGGAGTGCACTCTGCCCCGTGATTCCAACTGAGGAGCTGCCTGACAGAGAGGCAGCGCCTCCGAGGTCAGAACGCCGACAACGACCGGGATTGCAGTGTGTTCACCCCATGCCCGTCCATTTCGCAGCCAACGATCAGTAACTGAGGATGACAATGCTGTCGGTCTCCAGGCCCTGATCGCTGGTTGCCTGTTCCGTTATAAATCTGTTTGGCTGCCACAGTTTCAAGTAGACTATTGAAATAATCATTTAAAAAGAAGTTCTTGGTCCCTCAAGGGAACTGAAGAAGTATAATGAAATGAAAGATAATTTAACAAAATTTGAGATTTAATCGAGGAACTTGGGATGCTTTGATGTGAAGGACTCCTGATTTGGTTCTGAATAAGTCGTAAATTGAAATGCAAGACTGTAGTAGGAGAAAGATAGCTATTGTCAGTATAGCTTCTAGCGCAACCCAACGTTGAGATTCTTCTGCTCTGCGGTAGTGATCCCAATATGAGAAGACTGAGCAATGTTTCGTTATCAAAAGGGTAATACATCATATTAGAATTTTAATTTGTTTGGCAATAAAGTGAAGTTATCCTACTGTCAAGTAAAGAAATATTTAACTGTGCATTTAAGGATTTCTGATATACTCGTGTACTGTTGAGAATACAGGTTACATTTTTTTAAGAAACGCTTCTCTTCCTTTATTTTATAGGCCAAATAACATTTGCGTCGAGACCATCCAAAACCAAATTATGTATACAAAATTAGAAAATCATGAAACTTTTTAAAGTCATATTTGTGCTTAGAACAGAGGCAAAAATTGACACACATTCTTGACATAACGTGGAATTTTATTAACCCGAAAATATGAGCACAAACTGAACAACATGTGATGCTTTTTATGATAGAAAAGCAGTAATTACCATAACAACTGATTTTTAATAAAGACGGCGTTCTTTATAAGAAATTATTATCATGTCCGCCGCTTTTCATCAACAATATCTGTAGTCTGTGACAATGTTGTGTACAGTACTGTACAGCATATCAGTAAGCATGATGGAAAATTGCTGTCGGAAGTTGTCTTTTAGAATCTCCAATGAGCTCGGACGATCGCTGTAAACTTACGAATTCAGGTAACGCCACAATCAATAATCACACGGATTGACGCCTGGGGACTTGGGAGGCAAAGCGTGATGATCGTGGCGACTCAGCACGCGATCCTCACCAAACGATGTGCTCAAGGGATTTTGGTCAAGTGTTGCAACGTTGCAACACTGGGTGAAGTGCCATCCTACATAAAAGTGGTACCTTCCAGCTTGTGTTTATCAGTCAGTCTGGAGATGACCTGACTCTTTCTCTCACAACAGCTCATTTTATACATGATTCTCATACGGTGTCACTGAAGTGTTGCTGTCCAGCGCCAACTGTTGGCCAGTTTATGCACTCGTTTTTGGTTTCAATAAAATCCCACGTCGTATCAATTATGTGTGTCAGTTTTTACCACTCAACATTCATTATTCCGTGAATTTGTGATTTATCAAACAGTGGCGAACTACATGTTTTCGGAAACAAAATATTTTAAATTTCGTCACATTTTTATTTTCAACCGCTGTATTTTGTTTGTTGTAATAATGAAAGTTCATTTTTGTTATCTGTACATTCGCGTGTATTATCCACGCAGCCATTGCACTTCATTATTAGCAACGTCGCTCCTCGTGGCGCCTCGTTTCGACTGCTTCATTGCAGTGCTGTTTCTACACAGCAGCTTATTACTTCAGCAAATTAATATTATGAAAGTGCCTCTAGCGTAACGGATTTACGTAATAGTCAAGCTTTACTCATCAAACATCAAAGAGAATTATTTTCTAAACTTTATAAAAGTTTACGTAACTTTGATCACCAAGCTGAAGCTATTAACTTGAGCTAATTTAACTAGTAACCACCCTCTTTACATGACAGAAACTGTCTGCTGCCGATCAGAGTAAATATACGCACCTCCGTAGGCTCGTCGCTGATTGCTACCATTTCATGTTCATAAATCCATATCAGTGTCTTTCCTGCCCATAGTCACCAGAGAAACGTAATGTAGTCGATATCCACTACCCTGCACTATCAATAATACCAGCGTGTTTTTCTTTTCCGTTCTATATATTCCAATTATCAAAATTCCTTAGCGAACATTATCACGCCAGAAGTCTTCAAACAATGTGGTTTCACAATGTCGTAGGTCGGTAATTATTGATATACCGCTCAATTCCATTACACGGAAATCCTCCATATATTTTTGTTGATGCATTACTTATTACATTTCTTTAACTCTCGAGCACATTCTAGTAGCATTATATCAGACCAACAAAGTTTTCTCATTGGCAACTACCAGAAATTCACCGATTCGCCAGATAACGGCTTTTCTTGGTGTCTCGGCTAATCAGATGTTGGCAGATATTTTGTTGGCCTGCCTGCTTCCTTCCAATGGTAGTCTCAAGCAATCCTGACTACAAAGTAAACGGAGATGTGTCAGAGGTATATGCATCATTTCCTGTGACAACTTTCAAGTAGTTTCGGCTATAAATATGAATGAATTCTCTAAATTGACTCAACCTTCTCAGTACCGATATAACCATAATCTTTTTGACAGTTTTTGAGATCAGAGATGCTAGTCTGAGAGGTTACTTCTTTGAAAGAGAATAGCAAGTAGTGTGTGTTAGACAGTATGGTATGAACCTGGGTGAGAAGGAAGGAAGATGGTCTGCCGTGTAATGGAGGCACCATTATTTGAAAATTACTTTTGTATGAATTTATTCTGAGGAAAAGTTTTGTGGAACTGAGATGATATGAATGCAAGAGTGTCAGGAGGGAAATTTTCAAAGGTAATATAGTTTCTTTTATATATTCGTAATTGTGTCTTGTTAGAACATGAAGTATGGTTGAAGATTACTGTAAGGAGTTTTATAGTGAAACACATGTATTTGTCTTATAATGGAAATAATTGTCAAGGAAACTAATTGTACACTGGAAAATTATTGAGAAAGGTTTATGCTAACTTGTCTAGTTGTGAGAAATTTATCAAAGATTGTATAGTTGCTAATGAAGCTTAGTTAATCTTGGAGTCTTTGTACCTATTCAGTCGTTTAGTTCCTTATTTTTCAGTCTTTACTATTACGAATGTGTTTTCTTCACTCTCATTGCACATCGCCAGTCATTTGTTGAAGAAGCATTTTTATGGAAAGTGATAAGATATCGTCTTGCAATGCACATCGACAATACGGTAAATGAAATTTAATCCTTGACAGTTTCATCATTATTTTAATAGTGAGGGGTTGCATGACAGACGAGCATTCTGTGCGCACGGGTAGGCCAACGAATTTAATTACCATCATTGTAGGGCACAGTGATTGTCAAAAGTGTTTTTTTTTATCTACCAGTATCGGTTCTGAGGCTTAATACCAGCAAAGATTTGAGGAAAGTGCTGTCTTGTGAATTTTCGAGCAGTTTTATCAGTCAAATGCGTGAATTTTTATCTTCATTTGCTCTGTAGTAACAATAACAATTATGATAAAGTGAGTGTTTTCAAAACTAAAGATAAACTATATTTATGTCCATCATTTAATCTGTATCATTTTGATTTGGAGTCAAACAGCATACGTAGATTTTATTAAAAACAAAACAACTGTGTTGCTGTACTGGCGAATTGTGTGATATACTGCCTAGGCTGGATTTCGCTTCGTGTGGCGTGAGCTTCGCATACTTCCATACAGAATTCAACTTTAACACAGTATTGTTGCCTTGCACTGAGATTTACACACTTCAGTATCAAGATCAGTTTTACTAGATTGTCAGATACCAATCAGACACATAGAAACACTGCTTTAGAAGTTTTAATAATAAACTTTCACCTGTCGACGCTTTTTGCTAGGATGCTTAATTACATGGTAGTTTACTGATTTTGGCAGTTAGTTAAAGTTTTGTCTTGCAATCACATATGTATTAATATTTCGATTATAGGCTGTGACTTAGCAATTACTTTCAAGATTTGTGATGCAACAATAGTAGTGATTACACGCTGCACGCCATTACAGCAACAAAGTTGTTTTGCATAATTATTAGCAGTAAACAACATAGACAAATTTTCTGGAGAACAACGGAAGCTTCATTGAGCAGGACTAGAGTTTTGTGTATTTTCTGCAGGTTTCACTACCGGTTTGTGACAAATATTTTACAGTGTGTACTGGAAGTGTGATTCTTTCATTTTATGCATTTATGGTGTTATCCTTAGAACAAGTGATTTTCCTATTGATCGTTGCTATTGTTAATTATACACTCCCATTTAAAAGTATTCTGACTGACTGAAACTTGAAGCATTATATGGTTCAGCAGCCTGTGATTTTTTATGGTGTATGCAACGTTATGTCCTTCACTGAAGTGTACGTATTTCGGTAGGTAGTGATATTGTCACAAGCTTAGATTTGCAAAAAATGGTTCAGATGGCTCTGAGCACTATGGGACTTAACATCTGAGGTCATCAGTCCCCTAAAACTTAGAACTACTTAAACCTAACTAACCTAAGGATATCACACACATACATGCCCGTGGCAGGATTCGAACCTGCGACCGTAGCGGTCGTGCGGTTCCAGACTGAAGCGCCTAGAACCGCTCGGCGACACCGGCCGGCTTCGATTTGCATTTATTCAGTGAACCCTGTCAGTGATAATTTGAATATTTTTCTGTTTCCATTAACACTTACAGGAAGTGATTTTCACTAGTTATCTGTTTAGAACTCATCCTGTGCATGTAACAGTTTTCCTTTATGTTTGCTGTCTTACTACTACAATTGCATTGAAATGTCAAAAGCTACTAGAGTTAGGTCAACCGCCAGAGCTGCAGATGATGTAATTCCTGGTAACGCTGTAGACAGAGAAGGGCCAGTTGAACAGGTTTCCTCTCACAATATTGATTTCACTGAGACAGATAGGGCAACACCTGTCAAGATTGATCAGGGCAATGTTTCAATATCAAACATGAACAAGAAAGTGCAGTAGGGGATTCTGCTTTGGAAAGTGACTCCGTACGATGTAATTTGTCACAACAGTCAAGTTCTGTAGTTAAATATTCCGGTTTTACATCCACAACTGTTGACCAAGCTGAGCCAATCTCCATCCTTTTCTGTAGTGCTGCCAAAGATAAGGACAACGATCTTTTGCAGATAATATTATTAGTGGTTAACAACGTTTAAGAAGACAAAACAGAGTCTGATAGAAAATCTGTGAAGGTATTACCAGAAATTAAAAGCGTTAAGGAAGACAATAAAGAACGTGACAGGAGAATGGACAATGTGACAAAAGAGATTAAAGAAAGCTTAGGGAAGAGATTTGAGTGTTTCACGAATGAGATGAAACAGATCACGCAAGATGTATGTGAGGAGTTCAACCCTATAATAAATAATCTAAAGTCGAGAATTGAGCACACTGAAACGGCCGAAATAACGCAGTTAAAACAACAGGGTAGTTAGTTTGAAACCCAGATACAAAACCTTGAAGAGCAATGCGCATCGGTCAAGACTAAAAAGACAGATACCCAAGAACAGTTAAATACTGTTACCAAACAGGTAGACGAACTTTCTGTAACTGTAACGCAACTGTCTAGCAATACGGATAAAAATTCGGATTCTACACAGCCTGTTCCCTTTGCAGAATCGGAACAGTTTCTTTCTCTACATCTTTTTAGACAAGGACAAATGACAGTTAACCAACAGCACAAGTCTGATGTAAACAAATTTGATGGCAGATTATCGAGCGTTGAACAGAAAATCAGTCACGGGCATGATGATGCCAATAGCCACACTTTTCGTTTTAATACCTCTGGCGAAGTTTCTTATTCGTGGCACGTACGTGAACTGATAGGCGAACGTAGTGTGTAACACAAACAAGATAGCGCGGATTCCTCACACAGCGCGAAAAATAATTTGACCTCAGCAGAATGGTTCATTCGAATACAAACATTTTCTTACATTTCGTAAGTTTAAAGTTTTTCGAAATCCTCCCAATGACATGCACCCTAGAGAGTGGCTTCAACAATTACAGTATTGTCTTCCACATTCATGACCAATTGGTCATATACTTGAATATATGTGGGACTATTTAGAATCTGAGCAACCCACAAGAATGAGAGCAATGGCACAAGAATGCCAGACAGAAGGTGAATTTTATTACACATTCTTGTCGCCATACTGCTCTGAAGCAACACATCACAGAGTCAAAAACAGCATCATTATGCTATAGAATTTTGTTTACTCAGACTTTTCCAGCCCGGCAGACTATTTTCAGCGCACGATATGTAAGAACCGCTTCTTATCAAATCCGTACAGTCCCTCTGAGTTATTAATAATTTCTTTAAACTATCGACACGCTTGCGACACATGGTTTTGGCAGGATGCTGTAAAGATGATATTGAGGCTTTTCAGAATTTACTGCAAAAGCTTAGGACGACGGTAAGGAATTTTACTCGCGAAATAAATATACACAGACAAAATTTCCAGTTACAACGAGACAGGTCAGATGAAAGATGTTGTGCAACTCGTAACAATAGTTATGAACAGAATAATCAGTCCTCTAATAACCGTGGTCATGCATGGTGACAATTATTGACCTATAAGAAATGACAACATCTTAAGTTCTGAACAGTTTGCGTTAGGACGTTAAAACTGCACGGTTGGCCTCGGAGCATGATGTGAATTAGTATGCACATGCGTGATTTGGTTTGCCAACGAAGCTCACTTTGATTTGGATGAGTTCGTCAATAAGCCAAATTAGCGCATTCGGGGGACCGAGAACCCTCATTTCGCGATCGAGAAGTCTCTTCACCATCAACGGGTATTTGCGGTGTGCAATGTCCAGTCACGGAATAATCGGTGAGATATTCCTTCATGGCATGGTGACTACCAAACGGCACGTTAAGCTTTTGGAAGATGATTTCATCCCCATTGTCCAAAGTGACCCTGATTTCGACAAGATGTAGTTCATGCAAAACGAAGCTCGAATCCATCGAAGCAGGAGAATATTTGATGTACTGAAGGAGCACTTTGGGGACCGCATTCTATATCTGGGGCACCCAGAGGCCACTGGGATGGGTCTCGATTGGCCACAATATTCTCCGGATCTGAACACATTAAACTCCTTTTTGTGGGGCTATATTAGAGTCAAGGTGTACAGCAGTAGCCCCAAAACCATTTCTGAGCTGAAAACAGCCGTTCAGGAGGTCATCGCCAGCATCAATGTTCCGACACTTCAGCGGGTCATGCAGAATTTCGCTATTCGTCTGCGACACATCGTCGCCAATGGTGGCAGGCATATCGGACATGTCATAATCTAAATGTAATATCTGTAGTGACCTTTACATGTTGCATAAAGCATGTGCACGCTGTAGTTTGTAACTAATTTACCTTTTCTTCAGTAATTGTCACCCTGCAATTACTCACACATTGGCATGCAAACAACAGTTTAACAATCGCGGCAATCTCATACGCAGAAAAGAAGGTCTCTTTTTTAGGAAACAAATAGGCTACAGCAATAATGTTGATTGCAAAAGACATCAGTGTAATGAAAGAAATAACAGTAAATGGCGTGAAAGACAAAACTTTAATTCAAATCGAGAAACTGAGATCAATGATTTTAGATCACACGAAGAGATAGTTCGCGTGATTGTAACAGTCATTACCAAAGAAATAATCGGGAGAGGCTTGATCGTGGAAACTTCAGTCCTGAATGACGTGCTGAAGTAGTTGAGATTAGACCACCTAATCCTCGTGAGGATGTTACAGGCGACAGGGGTGACTGATGACTGATGACACGTGTGGCAAACGACTCGTTTGTCGATACAGAGAATTCCGCCATTCATACCATAAAACTCATACATTGTGAACTTATTACTGAACAGTGTGAACCTACTATTAATCAAAATGAGGAACTGATGTTAGGTGAAACCTACCATAACCTTGTTAACAAAGAGTCTGTTGAGGAACAAGCACTAAACTTAAGGCAAATCACTGTTTCTGACTGTCTAAGTAAATTGCATGCCTTGGTCAGATGATTAAAATGAATATGTAACAGATGTACATACACAAGCTGTAGGAAACATTGAGATTGTAGGGCACTCTCATTTCTGTTCGGTGTCATTCCGCTTAATGTTCTTAGGGAAGATGATCTTTATTATGATCTGACTTCATACATCATGATGAAATGGTGGGCAGTAGTTAACGCTCTTGCTTGTGTTTTCTAGTGAAGGATTAGCGGTAAGATATACCTGCGTTCAAAGGAAAAGGGTGCCGATTTAAACGACTGCAGTAAAAGCGTACGACGACTGAGAGCCGAGGGGAGCGCGTTTTTTCTGCAGAACCTGGGTGAAAACATTTCCGGACGGCCGATTTCCGTGGTCTCATTGTGCAGACACGTTTCGATGGCGCCGTTCGGTTGCCGGTCGCTTCCAGGTAAGCTGACAGCGCGGAGGAGACGCCGCTGCAATGGCCAAAGCATTGAAGACCGGCAATAAAGCAGAGAATGGGCCCTTGTTAGGTGGGAAGTCGATGAGACGACTGTGGGGCTTCCGCGAATTTCCGTGGGACTGGTCACTGGGGCCCAGACGTCCAGAGTCTCTTAGAAAAATATATTTGTGAAGGCATGAGGCTTTTAGCAAGTTTATGGCTGTTCTTTGGAAGCTTCGAAATGGACGCAACAGGGCAAATAACAATCTTTTTAGGAGTGCTGTGTTTCCATCCTGGTCATGTTTAAACTCTTGGGAAAGAGGCCGATAAGCTGGATCTTTTTTTTACTTTTCTCCCAATTAATTTTAAAGTCTTTGATTGGTCAAATCGGTGTATGCAGAGCAAGGAGCAGTCTGCCATCTTCGAATACAGTGCTCAGGCTCGTGATTGGCTTGTGCTAAAGTGGGAGTAGTCTAAGATGTAAATGGGCTTTGCTACCGAGCTGGCGAGGAAAACAAAGAGAAACAGAAGTGGTCACTCTTATACTGGCGCTTCACTAGTACAGAACTGCAGGTCTCTACCTAAACGGTGAGACCTGTGTCCTTTGCTAGTGTGCCACTTAGATCCTGTGCCAGTCACCTTCTGAACTGTCAGAGGTACTGCTTCTAGCATCATGCACACAATGAGTGATGTGTAGATGTGCTTATTTGTCTTGAGTCGACTGTCTAAACATTTGACATATTCTGTCATGCATAGTCATGGGATGGAGTCAAATTGGTTTGCCAGAGCAGTAGATGGGTCCACCTGCATAATGGAATCCGCCGGGGTTTCAGAGGCTCATAAGGAAGTACCTGCGTTCCTAATTAGACTGCATACTGGCAGTTTTTCAGCGCGCGCCATTAATAACAGATTTCTGCTGTCCATGACTTTAGTCGCCGAACGCATCGTGGTGTGCCGCCCTGACCAGCAGAAGGGTAAAGTATTCGCTGGTACGGCGTAGGGCTCCAATATATGTTTGTCAGTACCTTTTTGGAATAGTAGAGTATACATAGATGCTTGATGGTGGTGTAATTTTTGTGCCATACCCGGAGTCACGTGTATGAAGTCAGATAAAGCGATTGGTGCTCTGGTTAGTGTCGTGTGTTGATCCTCAGCTGATCACTTTGTCCACCGTAGACCCCATATTTGTGAAAGCGTTTGTGAAATAAGTAAATGTTTTTGTGACGTTTCTTTAGCCATTTCTTGTCTGATGATGTTAAGGAAGAATAAATCTATTGTTATTTAGATCGCAGCTCCTCCCTGTGTTCTGATTAAAATTACCTTTGCCATTTTTATTAAAGTCCTGATTACAAAAGAAAGCAGGAAGTTTGCAATATATTTTGC
Organism: Schistocerca nitens; assembly: GCF_023898315.1. Classification (NCBI taxonomy): domain Eukaryota; kingdom Metazoa; phylum Arthropoda; class Insecta; order Orthoptera; family Acrididae; genus Schistocerca; species Schistocerca nitens. The sequence continues at coordinate 849,583,596 of NC_064614.1, forward strand.
AATTTTATGCTAACGGATTTTGGTGACATTTTCTTAGAAAAAACATTCTAGCTTCGATTCAAAGGAGAAGCGAATAAATTTTGTCCAGTTTGATGATATTAGAGACACCTTGTTGGAAGAGAAGGTAGAGAATCAGAACAAACTTAATACACCCTATAGTGTCAGTTTCTGTTAAAGAAATTTCCTTATCAGCGGTATGAGACTCAGGTAGTCCTAATTCGGCTATCAGTGAGACAGCTTTCAGTAAATGTCAGGAATTAACTGTTTGTCCAACATTTCCATTGCAACAAACCAAAATTTAGGCTGTGATTACTGGAAAAGTTACTTAGAAAATAGACATGTTTAGATTTCGTTTATCATGGTCATCAGTTCCCAGCCAACTGCTTAATTGTGCCCCTTCTTACTATACAAATGATATCAGGTATTGCCTTCCTGACTGAATACAAGGCTGTTCTGAACTTTAATGATGCTAAGGCGAAAGCTGAAGTAGGTGGTACGTTTGTTTGCAGTTCGAGTGCTGGATTTCAAAGGAGAAAGGAGACATCAACTGTTTGAAATTTTTATCTTCGTCAAAAGCACAATTTTCCGCTGAAGCTATTGGTTATAAATCGAATGTTTCTCAGCAGATGCAGTGGTCTTGTGATGTCTTTGAAATAATACGTTTAAAAGTAGAGAGTGCAGAGGATGCTACTGAAGAAGATATGCAAGAGTTATTCGTTATCTTACTTTCACATTCTGAAGTTTTTATCAATAACTCTGGTACCATACCAAATTTTCCTTGTGAATTCAAAGTCAAAGAACATACAAAGTTTTTTGTTTCATCTTATACAATTCCACTGGTGTACAGGAAATGAGGAAAGAATGAGTGGCCTGGGTAGAGGATCCATCTCTTTATGATGGATACATCTGTTGGGGACTGATGCCTCCTCGAGCTGGGTGTTACTATTCCTTCTACTGTTCTGTTTAGGTAATAAGTGCAAATAATTCTCTCCTCCTAAGCCAGTGCAAGTGTAGTGAAGTACGTTTTGAGACTGGTTGACCTTCCACTACAAGAAATTATTTTCATAACTAGTGATAAATGTAATTTGCTATGAAATTTTGGCAATATGTGGATAATGTTTCAGAAGTCTACTATATTAAAGCCATTTTGAGATGCCTGATAACAGTTTGACGAAGCTAGCAATCCTCAGATATTCACTGTTGATAATACAAAGATATGAATTGCAAATTCCAGCTGACCATGTATTTTATGAGATACTGGATACAGTGTGAAGAATGACAGAGAAAGGGTAAATTATGAAATTTGTGTTAAAAACTACTGAGACCGAAAGGTAAGAAATGATGTGATTATGATGTGGCTATATTTGTGCGACGAAATATGTTCATATTATACTATAATGTATATGGTACTTATGTCCTGCATAACGAAGGAATAATATGTATTTAATTATGATATATATGTAATTAGATATGTTTTGAAGAGTAAATATTTTAGGAAGCCAATGAACAGTGATGATGTGATTTAAATAGTGATTATGTATGTATATGTTTTTATGGATTACCATTTCAGGTAGCCAACGAGTGGTAAAGAAATATTTCTGTCTCAGTAATGATGTTGTATGGAGTTTAACATTAACTTTACAGATACATTGTGTAGCAGTGGAAGCAGGAACCAAAATACATTTAAAATGAACATTTTATGTTCAGAATTGAGCTCTGTATGATTGTCTTTATGAGGAATTCACTCGACAGATAATAGACCTAATTTGTGTCTGACACATAATCTTTGCATTTGCAGGAACTCGCAGTTTTATCTTGCTGTCACAAAGTGGAAAGTCGTGACACTCTGATGAAATAGAGTACTGAACAGTAGTGATCACACACCGGTGTAGGTAAAAAATGAGGCTTACTATGGTTCCAGCTACCCACTATGATTGAAACACGGTAGTCATGCTATGGTATTAAATCTATAGTGCTGTACAAAACGTTTGACGTCTTCTACTAACGTACGATGGAGACTGTATGCCATTTCGCTCCTACGTCGCCACCTTAAAGCAGTATTCTAAGGAAGTGCCCAATGTTATAGAAAAATATATCACCATTGTTACAAACATACATGGACACTGCTATTGATCTAACTTACAGCTTAAAGTGCACTTGTCCACAAACATTACCAGAGTAATCACCTTGATATTAGCACTGACAACTTCATATGCTCGCATAAAGCAGTTTCAGCTAGTTCACCTTCATCCATACATCTTCCCATGATCACAATGCCTTTAGCATAAAAGTATGATTAGAATGCCTACCACCAGCAAATGCTTTTGTTGAAACATCAAATGGTGATTGTCCTTTCAGAAACCTCTAGGAAGGTTGAGTTATTGAGACATGTTTCCGAGTATTATTTTCTTAGTCAGTCTTGTTTCACTTGCAAACTTAGCAGGAGTATGACCCCATGGAATGAGTTTAGCCTTTTTTTTTCTAAGCACTTCATTTCTCTGAGTGGGTCTTGAGCTTCAGTTACAGAATCAAAGGGTGGAGCCTGAATTGCCTTACTACAAAACTGTGCTTTCGTTCCCAAACGCAGAAGTTTTGTTGACAAAAGCTCATCTTCGCTCGGCTAAAACTGATGTCAAAGCCAGCCAATCATTCTGCAGACCCCATGCTATGGTACTGAATTTATATAGCTCTACAAGATGGTAGTTATAAGAGTCGAGGGGTATGAAAGGGAAGCAGTGGTTGGTAAGGGAGTGAGACAGGGTTGTAGCCTCTCCCCCATGTTATTAAATCTGTATATTGAGCAAGCAGGAAACAAAAGAAAAATTTGGAGTACGTATTAAAATCCAGGGAGAAGAAATAAAAACTTTGAGGCTCGCCGATGACATTGTAATGCTGTCAGAGACATCAAAGGACTTGGAAGAGCAGTTGAACGGAATGGGCAGTGTCTTGAAAGGAGGATATAAGATGAACATCAACAAAAGCAAAACGAGGATAATGGAATGTAATCGAATTAAGTCGGGTGATGCTGAGGGAATTAGATTAGGAAATGAGACACTTAAAGTAGTAAAGGAGTTTTGCTATTTGGGGAGCAAAATAACTGATGATGGTCGAAGTAGAGAGGGTATAAAATGTAGACTGGCAATGGCAAGGAAAGCGTTTCTGAAGAAGAGAAATTTGTTAACATCGAGTATAAATTTAAGTGTCAGGAAGTCGTTTCTGAAAGTATTTGTATGGAGTGTAGCCATGTATGGAAGTGGAACATGGACGATAACTAGTTTGGACAAGAAGAGAATAGAAGCTTTCGAAATGTGGTGCTACAGAAGAATGCTGAAGATTAGATGGGTAGATCAGGTAACTAATGAGGAGGTATTGAACAGAATTGGGGCGAAGAGAAGTTTGGGGCACAACTTGACTAGAAGAAGGAATCGGTTGGTAGGACATGTCCTGAGGCATCAAGGGATCACAAATTTAGCATTTGAGGGCAGCGTGGAGGGTAAAAATCGTAGAGGGAGACCAAGAGATGAATACACTAAGCAGATTCAGAAGGATGTAGGTTGCAGTAGGTACTGGGAGATGAAGGAGCTTGCACAGGATAGATTAGCATGGAGAGCTGCATCAAGCGAGTCTCAGGACTGAAGACCACAACAACAATACAAGACATTTGAAGTCTTCTGTTATCGTAAAATGGAGACTCTATGACATGTCACCCACACATTACCACGTCCCAGCAAAACTGTTACAAATTTCATTACTAATAATCTCTTTGTTACAGAAAACTATTACCAATTGCTCTCCAGTGGCGTTATACTGGTCACCAAAATGAAAAAGCTGTTCATAGTGCAATATATTATTGGTCATTAAAACGATGGCTACTGCGACTTGATGGATTCCAACATCTTGGATTGTGACCTACTGCAGTCAACGTTAGTGACCCAGGTGCTATGTCATGATGATGTCGCGCCAAAGAGGGTGTGACTGTGTCATCATGAACAGTGTACTTACCTGCACAGATGCGTTACAGATCTGACTAGCAAGGGAACATTCCCAAGTTTCAATAAACAATCTTGATGGAACTTGGCGAGTGTGTATGTCGGATAAAACAGTGCCAAACATATTTTTCTGTTTGTGCCCAATTTCATTTTTAAGAGACAAAACACACCCCAAAAGGTAATGTTGCTGTTTAGGTTTAGAGGAAACATCTTCGAAACGATGATACGTAAAAAATGTTTTTCGTATGAAAATTAATGTTCACGAAAAATGTATAATCAACTTTGGTAATAATTTAATCAATGGAAATTCCAGGTAGGAACATGAACAAGGTAGGAAAACATAGATTGCTACTTACCAAGAAGAAGACACGCTAAACTGCAGACAGACGCAGTTAAAAGACACTTATGCAAAGCTTTCGGCCACAGCCTCCTTCAGCAAAAGAGAAACACACACCATTCACACACATTAACAAACACACCTTATGTACATATGATTGCCAACTACGGAAGTTCTGGCCAGAATGCCTGGCCTGAACTGCCGAGGTTGGCGGTCATGTGTACTTGAGGTGTGCTTGCTTGTGTGTATGAATGGTCTGTTTTTCCCTTTTGTTGATGGAGGCTGTGGCCGAAAGCTTTGCATAAGTGTCTTTTAATTGCGCGCGTCTGCAACTTAACGTGTCTCCTTTACGGTGGACAGCAATCTCTCTTTTTCCTACATTTTTGTAATAATCTGAAATTTTGCTAGATATCCCACAGCGATTAATTAACTTTGAGAAATGAAAACTTTTGTTGCAACGTAAATTAAGGAATTCTTCCAAGCTACTTACATTCCAGTGCGATAAATTTGATTTCTGAAATACTATATTTGGAAAATATGTGGTGTCGGAGTATTTCCGACATGCCTAACTAAAATATGTAAACATTCATTACTATTCTAATCATTTATTTTACTTGTATTTGTCTTATATTTTAATTGTTATTTTACTTTTTATATTTCTGGTTTTTTGTGTTTTAGTTTACCGTTAAAGATACGTTTATTTTGTTAATGTAAGTAATACGTAACTAATTATTACGATAGAAGACAATTCCAATAATGACAATATGTAAAGAAATGCTTAAAACATTAATTTGTTTTTTACAATACGCAAATACAATTGACGTAATTTCTTCATGTAATACACACGACGAAGAAGACTAAGTAAAATAAAATTCAGCACGATTTCAAATTGTTACGAGTGATTCTCTAAATATCCTGATTTGTATCTGATATATTTCAGTACATTGAAAAGCCTTGGTTAAGAGATTTCTTTACGGTTGTGATGTCAATCTCCACTTGAGAAACAATATGATCAAGCTGCAGTCATTAGTACTGTGTTGAACCATGTAGTTCGTCATTCAACAGAACTGGGTCTGAAAATCTTCTCACAGAGTTGTTCCAACATCAAAACCCCTATACGATCCAAGGCTGTACCTGTGCCATGAAACCCTTTGGGATAACCAGATGTTTCTTGTCTTCGGGTATGACGCTCGAAATGGTTTTTTATTTCACACTGACCAACCGTCTTTTCATAGTTTTGAAGGAGAGGAGAAGTGTTTCACAGTAGCGAAGATGAACAAGAGCTCATAGCTATTAAGGTACGCATTTTAGAGCCTAAAGTTACAAGACATTACTTCTTGTTTTGGACCATACTACCACCTATGAAAGTTGCCTATCCTTCAATCTCACGAAACGTCCCTCGAGTGTGGAGTTGCAAGAGGCCCATGATGTTTACGGTATTCGACGCCCCACATACCGTCTACCATGCAAACACTGTATTGGCTGCTAATGGCAACAGGAAGCGGGACTGGAGGTATCTAATGGTGACCACATCAAGAGTCTACGGCGCGTAGTTGAACTGCTTAGTCGACGAGTAACTCACAACAGTGCTACAGTGTTAGTGGTGTTGATACAAAACAGAGCAATGGCAACTACTAACAAAGCGAACATTGCATAATGTCTACCACAACAGATACCGAAGTTGCCATTTCGTCAAAAAGGAATCTAAGGAATTCCGCAGAGTGAAAAGGCAGTGGCAGATGAAATATTAGCGTTCCTGGAAGGTGAGTCAGAGGAATGTGTGGTGTAGTATACGAGGTGCGCAATAACGTAATGAGACTAATGTGAAAAAAAATGTTGCTTACCGTTTTAGTCAAGTTTAGTGTTGTCTCCTTCAAAGTTATTCTTTTCTGATTGCACACATTTTTTCCAGCGCTTCTGCCATTGATGGTAACATTTCTGGAACTCATCTTCTGTAATAGCCTTCAAGACCCTCGTCACAGCTTTTTGAACATCTTGTGTTGTTTGAAAATGGTGTCCCTTGACCGCCGTTTCGACTCTTGGAAATAGAAAAAAGTCACACGGAGCGATATCTGGTGAATAAGGTGGCTGCGGTAGTACTGAAATTTGTTTTGATGTTAAAAATTGCTGTACTGACAGAGCAGTATGGCATGTCGCATTATCGTGACGCAGAATCCAATTATCAGCAATGTTGGCACGGACACGAAGAACTTTGTTACGAAGTCTTTCTAAAATTTATTTGTAGTAATATTGGTTAACTGCTTGTCCAGGAGGTACCCACTCTTTATGAACAATTCCCTTGCAATCAAAGAAGCACACTAGCATGCATTTAACTTTTGACTTTTACATGCGAGCTGTTTTTAGTCTGGGTGATCCCTTTGAACACCATTGCGAACTTTGGCGTTTTGTCTCTGGTTCAAACTGAAAAAAAAAGAACAACTTTCATCACCAGTGATAACATGGCTCAACAATTCTGGATTGATTTCCGTTTGCTCTAACAGATCGGCTGCCACATTTTTCCGTGTTTCTCGCTGTTGTGGTGTGAGATTTTTGGGGATCATTTTTGCACAAATCTTTCTCGTATCAAGATTTTCAGTTATTATTAGACGAATCGTTTCTCGATTGTGTTCAGTTCTTCTGCAATCATTTTCACGGATAATCTTTGATCAGATCGCACGAGTTCACCCACCCTGGCCAAGTTGACATCCGTCCGTGAGGCTGATGGTCGTCCACTGCAGTCTTCATCTTCTGCCTTCACTAAACATTTCGTGCCAACGAAAAACTTGAGCTCTTGACATAACCTCCTCTCCAAAAGGCTTCTGAAGCTTACCGTAAGTTGTCGTCCAGTTTTCACCCACTTTAACACAAAAAGAAATGGCATACCGTTGCGCAGTATCATACGGTTCCATTCCCGTGACGAGGGACACAAACACGTGTTAACATACTACAGCACAAGTCACGACTGAGCAGTTGCATCTATGTGCTGCTTGGACTAGAAGCAGCTTATAACCCAAGGTCAAAGTTATTCTGCCTACACAAGCCTGTAGGGTTGCCACATCTTGCAAAGAAAATCAGTCTCATTACTTTATTGTCGCACTTCGTATGTTCGACTGTGCGGACGAAGTTAATGATGAGTACAATGATTATGATGCATGCTTAACAAAGTGAAAGTGATGTTGAAATATATGTTGAGCTGTGTAGTTCATCATCATTCATGATTGCGTTTCGAATAATGCAGGAACATGACCGTCTAGGGCGTAAGAAAAACTACCGATATTCCTGGGAGAGCAAGGCAGACTTGTTGCAAAATCTGGAGTTTGCGCGTTTCAAGGATGCTCCATACAATTTAAAGGATGTGCAAGATAGTGACCTATTACTGATGCACATCAAATTGCGCACGGCACAGGTTACTGTCAGTTCAAGACAAGGAACTGATGGTTGCATAACTTCAAACATGCTTCAGAATGGGAAGAAGTTTAAATTTCAAACAAAGCGTCAATTAGATAATGCACAGCAAACTTCGGAGTCGGAACGAAAATTTGTAGATGAGGGAAAAAAACTTATCCCATCACTGAGTAAGAAATTTGTTTTCAATTCCTACCAATCGGTACTTGAAGAGGAAATGCGTATGAAAGGAACCCTGGAAATTAGAGGTAACGAGGGAGTTGTATGAAGATCAACTGACATCAATGCCTTGACGCATTCGTGTACAATTATGCCGACTGCTAGTGTGGACGGTGAATTTCTGGAAAGTTATAAACATAGTCTTCCGCGGCCATTGTCACATTCAATAAAATTTTTCTGTGTTTGAGACCTCATTGTTAATATATACAAAACTACCGACGTTTCGGTCCCTGTTGCAAGCGACGTTCTTCAGAGTGATTTTTTTCCCTGAAGAAGATCGCTTGCAAGAGGGACCGAAACGTCCGTAGTTCTCGTATATTGACAATGCGGTCACAAACCCAGAAAAATTTTACTGAATGTCTGGAAAGTTATTTATTATGCTGCGAGAAGTTGGATGTGTTTTTCCCCCTACGCTTCCTTCTCATTTGTGTGATCTTCCAAAGGCAGCATGCAATACTTACGTCACAGCAAGTAACAGTGGGAAAATGGGTGTAAAAGAACAACAACTATGGTATGAGTACTGCTTTCGGCCAATAGCTGGTCAAAATGACTTGCCTTTCCATGATTCCTGGTCTCTGCGTATAAAAATCACACTCCTTTAGAGCAAGCTATTCCTCCTGGAATGTGTGTGACATTGCAGTTTATAGCACCTGGAATCACTGGACAAATTCAGCCTCTGGGTGTTTTCTTCGTGACTTTAAAACATATTACCGCCCAATCCGCAGCTACCCCTTCAAAAAACATATTACCGCCCAATCCGCAGCTACCCCTTCAAGGGAAGACAGTTTCACGATGATCTTCACGACAGACTGTTTCACATGCGGGTGCATGGCATCACATTCCATCAGTTCTCATCACCACCTTGCACCAATATGGCTCTATATGCGTTCTTTAAAAGCGGATACCTAGCTGAACGTCCTGCAGTGTTTGTAGCTCCCAAGGAGTTTGTCTTCGATCTTGCGGGGTACGAACCTTTGTGATCACTGTGACGCGCCGTTTTTTATTCGGTGTTCCTGGTGCAAGTTTTTGGTTAGTTTCGAAAATTTCTTGAATGTTGACGATGTCTATTTTGTGAAGGGTAATACATAAATAAAGGTTGATCTCTGCAGCTCGCGGAAACTCATTTTCTGTCGCCCTCCTAATGCACATGGTGAGTCATTAGCTGCTAATATTTTTCCTGTCATAAGCGCTAACACACAACTTTCAAATGAACCATGCGAGCCGGCCGGTGTGGCCGAGCGATTCAAGGTGCTCCAGTCTGGAGACGCGCGACCGCTACGGTTGCAGGTTCGAATCCTGCCTCGGGCATGGATGTGTGTGATGTCCTTAGGTTAGTTAGAATTAAGTAGCTCTAAGTTCTAGGGGACTGATGACCTCAGAAGTTAAGTCCCAAAGTGCTCAGAGCAATTTTTTTGAACCATACGAAAAACTGAACTTGCTTCGTCGTACTCAAGGGATTCATTGTTAGCAACAACTATACCAGTACAGATATGCCACAATCAGAGATACCAGACCGATTTTCGCTTAGGACTTTCGACACACTCGATTGCGGACGAGGGATCCTTACCCCAAACTGATGATTCATCCTGCTTCATTATACACGAAAGCTTGTAACATCATCATGGAATAACGCTGTAGATGTACATACACATACAGGCGCCGCAACTATAACTTCGACTCTGTAGCGTCGTTGGATGAAATTTCTCGACGCGGGTTCTTATCCTCATTTTGTTAGTCAGGTGTAGTTAGTTGGTGTCATTTTTTAACACCCTGTATATACATAGCATGAATGAATTCATAAGCGCCGGCCGCTGTGGCCGAGGGGATCTTGGCACCTTAGTCAGGAACCGCGCTGCTGCTTCTGTCGCAGGTTCGAATCCTGCATCGGGCATGGATGTGTATGATGTCCTTCGGTTAGTTAGGTTTAAGTAGTTCTAAGTCTAGGGGGCTGATGACCTCAGATGTTAAGTCCCATAGTGCTTAGAGTCATTTCAACCATTTTTGAATTCATAAATTGTGTTTAAAAATCTTGCACTGTAGCGTTGAAATTGATAGCAAGTGGAACAAGTTCTTTAAATATAGCTGAAAGCTTCATTCTTAGTCCATATAAATATAGTAGGAACTGATGCTTCCTGGTCTAGCTGAAGGGTCGAACTTTCGCCAAGACATTGGCGAAAATATTCCCACCAACCATCCTCTAAGCGATAAGGTATAAAAAAGATTCCAGTTACCGAAAGTCTTGAGGTATACGTGTGACAGATTGTCCCAAAAATGTCGCAGGCCATACGGGTTGTAGATCGACCGGTTCCGGCTATCTGAAGGACGAGAGAAGTGTTTGGCGCGGAGACGCCGGTGGTATTGTTGTCCAGAAGCACTCTCTGCTACAGAGGGCTCGTCAGGCTGTGCTGCGCTGCGGGTACACACCGGGGCTCGGAGCAGGGGTAGCAGAGCAGCCGCAGCAGGAGTAGGCTCTCGATGTCTGCGGCGTCTCCGGAGGCTGCCGTACAAACAGCGGCACGGCGGCGATAGATCTGTGCGCGTCCCGTGGGCGTCGGCCACAGGCGAGACGCGCTGAACAAACAGGCAATTTGCGGGAAGGACCAACACCGCGGGCGCCGACGCCAGGCGGCCTGGTCGGCCGTGATATTGTTTACCGGAGCTTACTGAGGAGCCGCCCAGCGGCGCTAAGAGCTTAGCCCGTCCGCGTCAGCTGGCGGCTGCAGACGGCTGGTCGTTACCTGCAAGAAATCGACACCACTAGAAACAGTCGACCGCGGACAGCATCGAGGATACTTTCCCTAATTGCTTATCCACACACCACGTGCAGCACATGCCACAGATACCGCGCTGTTTCCAGGACAAATTAACTGTTATCAGTTTTGAACTGAAATTAATAATACAGGTTTGAATTGCGTACACACGATTATGTGGTATCTTTCAAACACAGTAAATAGTAGATCAATTCCGTAAACGTTTCTAACGAGGCACATTTCGGTTTCTGGGTTTTCGGAAGTACAATACCGGTTATTACAAATCTCTTAACAAGGATGACTGAGTTACATGCACATTCTTGGATTTTTCCAAGACTTTTGATACTGTTGACCATAAAATACTTATAAACTCGAAGTACTAGCTGTAAGAGGAACAGCAAATGAATGGTTCCAATGTTACATGGAAAGTAAGGTACAAAAGGTAGAGGTAGTTCAAATTTCTGCTGATGAAAAATTGCTAGTAAAGCTATCGTCATACAAGAAATATGCAAACAAAAGGGTTTCTTAGGTTACTGTATTGGGTCCATTTCAGTTCTTATTATATGTCAATGACTTTTCAGAGGATGTAAGACGTTGAGAAAACGTTCTCTTTGTTGACGTCAGCAAACAGCCACTGGAAAAAAAAAATCTGAACTCCTAACAGAGATGGCAAATCAAATCCTCAAAGCCATTTACAACCGGACAGTAATAAATTAACTTTGAGCATAAATAAAACAAACCGTTTGTATTATGTAATAAAATCCAGATTGCTGCTATAGCACTATAGTTTGATGATGCATTTATTGTGATGCATCCATTTCGGCTGCAGTATCATCTTCAGACCACCTGCGAAAGCTACACAGTATTTTTTTTATTTTTTATTTGATTATGATGTGGGAAATCGTAATTTCGGATTTACAAATTTGGTAGTTACTTACATAAATATCCGTATAAAATATATGAAAAATATTATAACTTCCGCAAGATAGTCTGAAGATGGCAATCTAACCGAAATAGATGCATAATGACAAATGCATCATTGAACTATTATAGCAGCAATCTATATTTTATTAAATAATCTCTCTAACAGATATCTTCAACGGACCTTTTGGATCGTAAACGGAACGCACTTCAACAAAAAAGAGGGAAAACAAATCTGTCGTATCAACCGTAGATAATTAACCTGCAGATTGTGTAACAAACGCAAAGTTGCCAGAGATGAAAATTATTTTTAAGTTAGCTTGAAATGAACACAAAAAGATACTGGAAAAAGAATGCCATCAGAATTTTGTGCTCTTAGATTTCTACCGTCAGTTTGCGACAGCCAATGTCGTATGATGACAGTTGTTAGCTATGCAAAAAGAGCTGCAAGGATAATAACTAAAAGTACTAGTCGCTCTCATTTTGAAAAAAAAAAATGCTTAAAAACCTGGGTACCCTTACTGAACGACGTGAGTAGAGCTACCAATCTGTTTTACATACAGAATACTCAAAAATATCGGGGAAAAATTGTATAATAAATTGTCCAAGTAAATTAATAAGCTTAATAAAGTACAACTGTTCAAAAAGGCAGCTAAAACATACTTCGTAAGTAATGCACAATACACAATTAAAATTGCATAGATGACTCACAGTAGGGCTACTAACGAAGCGGAACAACTGCCACAAACTGTCAAAATGTAGTACCCAATAACAATGTAATAATTTTACTAGAAAATCGCGTGCTAGGTTTGGCACTGCAAGACGGTAATGTGTTGTCATTCATCGACGCTCAGCATCTCACTCACCATGACGAGATGCTCAGTTTTGGAGACTGAAGGATCTGCATGGGACTCAGCGGCATTCTCGTGGTCTTGGAGTCTCCAGTGGGTGCTCACAGTGTATGCGGTGCAAGACAGTTTTATGTTACTTGGTGCAAACAGTGCATGGTCAAAATGAGACTGTACAATAGCGACCAACCGAATGAGACAGTGCATTTGTTAAGATACTGACCTTGTCTTCGAGTGCATCAATTTTCACTCCAGGGATATTCCGCTACGGTGTTTTCAGAGAGGCCATGACTGACCACATATCCCCTCCTCGTAGAAGATACTATGTGTATGCATATTCGAGCAATCTAGAGATTTGCGTTGTATTGTGATGACACGCTTCATTATCGTGAGATGTTTTCTGGATGGATAAATGTATAACTAAGTATTTGAAGAATAATATTCGCCGGCCGGAGTGGCCGAGCGTTTCTAGGCGCTACAGTCTGGAACCGCGCGACCGCTACGGTTAGTTCGATTTAAGTAGTTCTAAGTTCTAGGGGACTGATGACCTCAGAAGTTAAGTCCCATAGTGCTCAGAGTCATTTGAACCATTTGAACCAAGAATAATATTCGACAATAATTCTACTTTATTTAACCACATTTGACATATTACAAATAAGCAAAGAAGTTTTATTTTCGTGATCTGATCCACTATAGTCTGCTGTGCAGTATTAGGTATTTGTTCCACACAATTGCTGGCAGTGTTATTTGTTTTACAAAGCTCGACTCACAAATTGTTTGTTGATACTCCCTCGCACCAAACGATGCAGAACGCTCCGAGCAACATTCAGAGATCAGAATGCTCACAAAACCTAATAGCTATTAATCTGAATCGAGATTAGTAACAGTACAGCTCGTTTAGTGCTGTTTCTGCCATCGTAATTCATGTCTCTTTTATTACTTTTGAGTTCCGGCACAGTGAATGTTTACATATACTTCTATATCATGTTTCAGCGCATTTTTCAAAAGGTTTTATGCATTCTTTAATGTTTAATCGATTCAGCTACGCAAGAGAGCTCAATCTCTATTGCCGAATGCTAGATTCCTCCGTTAGTAGCTTCAGCCACTAAGCGCCTCGAAGATCAGGCTTTGCCAACTAAATAGTCACAAAATTTTACCGAATGGTACAGAACTGCAAAATGTGCTCGATAATTGCTCTGTCCAGGGGTCTATGTTTTGTATCTCCACAATATGGTACTTATTAGCGTGATCTGAAATACTTCGTCATCACTTTCTACAACGTCTTAAAAAACAGTGCTTGCAACGGCGGGAAATAGTTCCGCGCCGGCCGCGGTGGTCTAGCGGTTCTAGGCGCGCAGTCCGGAACCGCGCGACTGCTACGGTCGCAGGTTCGAATCCTGCCTCGGTCATGGGTGTGTGTGATGTCCTTAGGTTAGTTAGGTTTAAGTAGTTCTAAGTTCTAGGGGACTGATGACCACAGATGTTAAGTCCCATAGTTCTCAGAGCCATTTGAACCATTTTTTTTTTTTTTTGTTAGTTCCGCTTGTAAATACTTTGAACTGTGGTTGCTACACCTTTCTTTTGAAACTTAATGAAAGCAAGAGTAACAGCACACTGGTCATTTGGTCAGTTACAGTGTACCAAGTACATAGTGGTAAAACAATAATTTCAGTTTTGTGACACAGAAACTTATTTATCTTAAACTGTGGCTTTTCGCTGCTATGAGGATGATACCAGTAAGATTCAACAACGACGGCTAGTTTATGTTCTTAACAAATGTTGATCACGTTCTTCAGATAATGGCTAAAATGTAAACGTACCTAACTTCTCTCAGTGCATACATTAGTGAAGCAAAAGATCACTGGAGATATTTTCACATATTACACTGAAGTAAAAAATGCGTCAAAAAAATTATCTGTGTAAACAGCGCTGAACAGCTGCCCAGAAACTCAATAGTACCACGGGCTCCACACAATCTGAAACGGGCGTTGGTCTCAACGGAAAATGTCAGCAATAAAAAGGGATATTTCAACAGCAGACATCAACAAGCTTCTGGTACGCAACTTCCAAGGCCCCACTGAACTCAATCTTATCTAAGTGCATGATATACAAGCTGCAAAGCACAAATTTAGATGAGTATGAACAGAATTATAGAACAATATTGCTAATGTAATAGTAGCGTTGCTGCTTCTGTATTAACGTTTCAAACCCAGATTCATTGTCACTTCCACCTTACATTGAATTCAATCTTCTATTGCATTTTATTTTATGAAACAAATTTACGTGATAAAATATCTGCGGGTAGAGTATAACAAGCAAAATACTATGTAACCCGTCGAACATTGCAGTTTTGATTTACTTTTGATTTCTTCAATATTTTAGGTTTGGTGCTGTTGATTAATTATTAATCGTTCAGTTACACAGACATGGATACATAATCTGAGCTATCATTAAGCATCATTTTACATACCTTACATACCTACCTAGATGTGACGTACATGCCAGAAATAATTCACTCTTTCAGCTGCTTTCGTGTACGTTTACAAAAAAAATGGCTCTGAGCACTATGGGACTCAACATCTTAGGTCATAAGTCCCCTAGAACTTAGAACTACTTAAACCTAACTAACCTAAGGACATCACAAACACCCATGCCCGAGGCAGGATTCGAACCTGCGACCGTAGCAGCGCCAGAACCGCTAGATGTACGTTTACATACACTCATGTTTTTCATATTAGCAAATTCTCTTTTCTCTAGTTGTTGATTTCTTTTCCGAATTTACAGTACTGTTTTGAAAAAAAAAAATAAAAACGGCAACTTCTGCTGCATCGCCATAAATACAGTTTCGTATGTTAACCATATGACTAAACATTCACCTCTCTGTGTGCTATTGGCCAAAATCTCGTTTCCACATCTCGAGGGGTTTAATAGATATGAGGAATGTTATGAAAATTTCATTCCCTCACTCGTGCGATCGGAAGTGAACATGCTAATTAAAATCCGTTTCCTCGACCATCGAGACAGATAGAGACTTCTCCCAAGTCAAAATAATAATAATAATAATTTCAATATTATCTTAATTTAACCCTTTGACTGCTGGTGACGAGTTTACTCGTCATGCTGCGTGCCGCTCCCTGGGTGCTAATGACGAGTATAGTCGCGGCCGCCGGTTTTCCCCTGAGCGCTGTTGACGAGTTAAGTCGCACCCTCTTGCCATCCCCTGAGCGCTGGTGACGAGTATAGGCGCCCCGCTACCTGAGCGCTGATGGCGAGATAACTCGGACAGCGGACTTCCCGTCCCATGTCTCAGCAGTCTTTCGCAGTTCTGGCCGCTACCTTGTCTGTTGTGAGCCTAGGCTTCGCACTACAGTTCACTGTTCATTAGAATTTACATCAGTGTTCTTCGAGTCCCGTATTTTACAAGGAAAATGGCGAGACGTCGTGGTTGCACTGAGGAAGAAATCATGGAGGTTCTTACGAGGAGCGACTGTGAGGCTGAACTACTTGATTTTGACGAAAGTGATAGCTCTTCCACAGAGTCCGAAAGGTCTGTTCATAAACCGTCCACGTCAGCAGGGGTGTCAAAGCAGTTTCATGTTTCAACAAGAGATGTTAGTTGTTCTGAATCTGAAGAATCAGAAAGTGATAGTGAAACGCCTACGAAGAAAGCACGTCTTAGTGATAAATTTGACTGGAAAGAACATGACTTTCAGCCAGTTAATCACCCATTTGATGATACGCTGTCGGGACATGTGTGTCAAATAGGGAATGAGTCAAGTATTCTGTCAGTTTTCATGTTATTCTTTACACAAGAACTGATGAAATATATAGCTGACGAAACGAATCGGTTTTATTTATTCACCGAGGAGAATACTCCCGAATCAGTGCATTCTCGAATCTCAAAGTGGAAAGATACTGGATACGAAGAAATATATTGTTTCACAGCTGTTTGTCTTCTGACGCCTCGCGTGAAAAAACTGGACCAGAGATGTTCTTCTAAATACGCCAAATTTTAGTGAACTCATGTCAAGAGACCGCTTTTTGTTACTTATGAGAATGTTACATTTCAGTGACATCTCTGCCAATACTGGAGGAGACAGATTATTCAAAATTAGGAACATTGTCAATAAAGTTCGTGCAGCTTTCCGTTGTGCATTTAATCCACATCAGAAACTCTGCATTGATGAAAGTTTGTTATTATTCAAAGGACGCTTATCTTTGAGACAATTCATTCCATCGAAACGGAGTAGATTCGGTATAAAAACGTTTGCGTTATGTGATTGTAAGACTGGCTATGTCTTGGATTTCATTGTTTATACAGGGGCAACAACAGAAACTTCATTCCACTATTTGAGGAAAAGTGGTGACATAGTGGCTATACTTACGAAGCCCTATGTAGAACGTGCACATACCCTCTACGTCGATAACTGGTACTCAAGCCCAGACTTGTTTGCCTGGCTTCACAGTCATGGGACGAACGCATGTGGTACTATCCGTAAGAACAGACGCAACATGCCGAAACTTCAGAAGAAACTGGAACGTGGAGATATTCAATTTACGTGTACTGATACAATGCTTGCTATAAAGTGGTGTGACAAAAGGGAAGTGTGGATGTTGACCACATGTAACACCACAGAAACGGTTGACACAGGAAAGATTAACAGGAATACTTGGAGAAAAAATTAAGAAACCACAAAGCATTGCAGATTATAACTTGAATACGGGAGCAGTTGACCATTCTGATATGCTGCTTAGCTCTGTCGGATGTGTACGGAAAACACTGAGTGGTATAAAAAGTTCTTTTCTCACGTTCTAGATCTGTGTGTTTTAAATGCTCATGTCCTACACAGATCACTAACAGGTCGGAAAATGACGATAACAGAGTTTCATCTGTCACTGGTAAGGGAACTTACAGAAACGTATGCGTTAGAGCGCAGAAAAGCTGGCAGAGGAAGGTGTTCTGATGATAATCCTCTAAGATTTGTCGGAAGGCATTTTCCAGATATTATAACAAATGAGCAATCCAAGAAAAGTGTGCTAACGCGTAGATGAATTGTTGGCTGGAAACAAAAAGTGCGTCGAGAAAGCAGGTACGAATGTAAAACTTGCAAGGTACCATTGTGTGTCGTGCCCTGTTTTGAAAAATACCACATAAAACAGAATTACTAATTGCAGCATAGAACGAATACAATAATGCTATTAGAAAAAAAATTCGAAAACGAAAAAAAAAATTATAAAAAGGGAAAAACAAAACAAAAATGTTTTTCACTTCGCCAGTGCCGGTCCAAAGCCCGGATCAAAAAGAAGGATGGGAAACATAAAAGTAACGCCTGAATTTACAGTTCGTGACTTTGAATTTTCTCTCTAAGTAAATTTAATGTGTCAACAAAAAGATAGAGATTTCACAGCTTTCAAATGTTGGAAAATCTGTTTAATACTTACGTACAACAATCACAAGTATTGTACAAATTTCGTCAAAGAAACAAAATTACGCATAGTCGGGTAATCACAAAGCGCAACAAATATTCGGGCAATTCAGCAATACAAACATTAGGCCATGTGAAATTTCTTATCACACCAGAATGCGAATTTAACGACGTGAAGTAAAATTGTTCTTATCGTTGCTCACAGTAAATTCCAATGTTGTAGTGCGATATGAAAGATGATCTGTATGTCGCTTTCTCCTATAAACGACGTAATACGATGTTCTGAACAACAAAAATAACGTACAGTAATCTATAATCTATGGCTTATTTTATTCTTTCTTGAGTTAGTACGGTGAGGAACGCATAGATAAATGCAGTCATTATAAACGGGTATCCAATAAAGAACAATAAACTATTGATGTAAAGCCAACGAATCACGTCGCTTTCGGCATAATCTACAAAAATACTGCAAGAAAACTACAAGCAAGATATCATTCTTGGTGACGGAAAATGGTTTTACCAGACGGTTTGATTCTGTAGTAATTCATCTGCAGGGGAACTACGTAGTGAGAGCATTTACGAGTATTCTGTATCAGCCGTGAGAGGAGACAATATTTCGCGTGGAGTCGCAGTCACTGCAGAAATATTCAGCACAGGGTGGGTGGGGCAGCGAGGGGCGCTCCGCCCCAGGCGGCAGCTCGAGGGTCAGCCACAGTAGCGCAGGTATACGGGAGACAGTGCAGGCCGCAGCGCCTCAGCGTGCCAAGCGGATCGTGCGCCTCCAGCAGTCAAAGGATTAATTTCATTCGCATCAACGTACGTACTGCACACAAATCCCAAGCGTCCCCTAATTTTCATTACAGCATTTTTGAATTTATTGTTTGTATAGGAAATACCACAATACATATGACCATTAATGAAATTACATACTGCCTGCTGGCTTCTGTCTCGGTTTCTTCGGCCGACATTCGATTGATGATTTTTCTGACGTTTCGCCAGCACAAGTGGCTGGTATTGTCAAAGCTTCACCCACCACTGCTGGTGGTGGACTGGAGTCACTCGTGTTGGCGAGACGTCAGAAAAATCATCAATCAAAAGTCGGCCGAAGAAACCGAGACAGAGGCCAACAGGCAGTTTGTCAAAATGTGGCCACGAGAGCCTTAACAGTTTTACATTAATGAAATGCTGGGCAATTCACCATGAAGCTGATATATAAATCTATAAGTATCATAGAAATTAAGGTTCTTTTTGCCGAAAATGTTCTGTAAAATGTTTAAAAAGATTACAGGACGTGCGCTCAATTTTGACAGTGCAGCGCCTCGCCCAGCATTGTCTGCTCTGGGTGACGTCATACCGATCGCGTCGCAGCCTTCTCTTTAGGTGGTGGTGACAACCGACGCTTTATACTTGGTGATTCAGCTGCCTCTACCGATCTGTTTTATGCAACCCACACTAGATGTGTATCAGGAACGGTTCCCAAATAGGCACCACCCACGTAATCGATAGCCATGTAATTGATATAAGTTCCCTTTCAGAGCTCTGGGCGACTATAAGAAAACGGAATTACTGTAAAGAATACAAGTGACGATTGTCCACGAGTTACATGGTATTTTTGACCAAGATATATCTTACTTCTGCCATACAGATCCAAGTGCCACCGATCTTTCTTTGTGTAATTATCGCTGTAGTCATATAGGTCTTGAATGTCTGTGCCAGCTTTTTTTTCGTTAATGTACTTAATCTTTCGTAAATTATCGATAAAGTGTGTTTAACCATCTGAAAGAACTTAAACAACACGAGATATCAATATTGGAGGTGTGGAAGTAACCTCTGAACCGTGTACAAAAGATTAAGTACTGTTGCTGTTGTGGTCTTCAGTCTGAAGACTGGTTTGATGCAGCTCGTTCTGAATCTGCTTACTTTATTCATCTCTTGGTCCTCCTCTACGGTTTTTACGATCAGCACTTTCCTCCTATACGAAACTGGTGATCACTTGATGTCTCAGAATGTGTTCTATCAACCGATCCCTTCCTCTAGTCAAGTTGTGGCATAACTTTCTTTTTTCCGAAATTCTATTTAATATTTCGACATTAGTTCGTGATCTACCCATCTAATCTTCAAAAATTTTCAGTAGTATCAAATTTCGGAAGTTCTTATTCTCGTATTGTCTAAACTGTTTAGCGTCCTTGTTTCACATCCAGGCTACGCTCCATGAAAATACCTTCAGAAAAGACTTCCTAACAATTTAATCTATATTCGAAGTTAACAAATTTATCTCCTTCAGAAACGCTGATATTACCATTGACAGTCTACGTTTTATATCCTCTCTACTTCATTATCATATTTTTTACTTCCCAAATAGTGAAATTCATCTGCCACTTTTATTGTCTCGTTTCCTAACCTAAACCATTCGGCATCACCTGATTTAGTTCGACTACATTCCGTTATCGTTGTTTTGCTTTTGTTAACTTTCAACTTATGTATTCCTTACAAGATACTATCCATTCCGTTCAATTGCTCTTCCAAGTCCTTTGCTGTCTCTGAGAGAATTGCAACGTCTTCGGTAAACCTCAAAGTTTTTATTTATTCTCCCTTAACTTCAATTCCTACTCCAAATTTTTCTTTGGCTTCCGTTACTGCTTGCCCAGTGTACAGATTGAATAATATCTGGAGTACGCTACAACCTTGTCTCGCTCCCTTCTCAACCACTACTTCCGTTCCATGCCCCTCGACTCTTAAAATTGTCGTTTGGTTTCTGTACAAGCTGTAAATAGCATTTCACCCTCTATGCTTTATCTCTCCTGCCTTCAGACTTTCAAAAAGAGTATTCCAGTGAACATTGCGAAAAAATTTCTCTGAATCCACAAATGCTGTAAACGTAGATTTGCCTCTTCTTAACCTTTCTTATAAGATATGGCTGAGGGTCAGTATTTCCTCGCGTCTTCCTACATTTTTCCACTCTCCAAACTGATATTCCCGAAGGTCGGCCTCTAACAGTTTCTCCATTCTTCTGTAAAGAATTCAAATTAGTATTTTCCTACCATGATTTATTTAACTTATATTTCGGTAATATAGACACTATCAGCTCCTACTTTCTTTAAAATTGGAATGATTACATTCTTCTTGAAGTCTGAGCGTATTTCCCCCGTTACACATGTTGCCTGGAGGATGGAACAGTTTTGTAATGGCTGGATCTCTCAAAGCTGTCAGTAGTTCTGACGGAATTTCACCTACTCCCGGGGTCTTGTTTCGACTTAGATCTTTCAGTGTTCTGTCAAATTTTTCTCGCAGTTTCATATTTCCCATCTCATCTTCATCTACGCCCTTTCCCATTTCTATAATACTTCCTGGAAGATCATCTCCCTTGTACAGATTCTCTATATACTCTTTCCACTTTTCAGCTTTCCCTTCTTTGGTTTGGATAATTTTGTATCAGGACTTTTGTTATTGATGAAGCAGGTTCTCTTTTTTTCGAGGGTCTCCTTAATTTTCCTGTAGGTGTCATCTATCCTCCCTTGGTAATACCTTCTTCTAACTCTATGCATTTGCTCTCAAGCCATTTTACACGTCCTATCAATCTCATTTTTTAGACGTTTGTATTCCCTTTTGTCTGCTTCATTCGTTGCATTTTTATGTTTTCTCCTTTCGTCAATTAAATTCGATATCTCTTGTGTTATTTATGGAATTGTTACTAGGCTTTGCCATTTAACCTATTTGGTCCTCTACTGTCTTCACTATTTTATCTCTCAAAGCTACCCATTCGTCTTTTACTCTGTTCCTTTTCCCTGTTCTCGTTAACTACTGCCTAATTCCTCCTCTGAAACTCTCAACAACCTCTCTTTCTTTCAACTTGTCCAAGTCCCGTCTCCTTAATTTCCTACCTATTTGCAGTTTCTTCACCGTTAATCGGCGGTTCACAACCAATAACCTGTGGTCATAATCAACATCTGTCCCTGGGAATATATTACAAGTTAAAATCTGTCGTACCATTATACAATCAATATGAAACCTTCTGGTGTTTCCAGGAATCTTCCATTAGTACAACCGTCTTTCATGATTCTTAAACCAAGCAACGATTAAATTATGCTCAGCGCGAAATTCTACCAAGCGACTTCCTCTTTCATTCCTTTCCCCAAGTATTATAAACGAAATAAACTAACAGAGGCGCCCAAAATCTCGTACGACTATAGCGCTAACTAGACAAAGAAAAACAGGAGACATTTGGATAAGTCAGACAGAAGTAAGGTATACCATGTGCAAAAAATACTGCGTAACTCATGGTCAGTCTCATTCGTATTTTTTTACAGTTTGATTCCGTTTGCTAACATTGACCGAAAGGTCTGAGAGGAAACTTGCGTAGATGAGATGGTTGTTGCCTGTCTAGATACAGTTACTGATACAGATGTAGTGCTGTACAGGCAGCTGAATCACACCCGTATACGAGCTCGTCGACAGAGCCCTACAAGCCTAAGAAGTGTCGAGGTGCCGCCGTGTCATCCTCTGCCGTTCGGCGTAATGCGTGGGCGGTATGGAGAGGGATGGTCAGCACGCAGGCCTTGGGCGACTTTCTAAACCTTGAAACTGCTACTTTTCATTGAGGGGTTTCGTCATTTGCCATCACGCGGCTGCGTGTACCCTGTACCCGTCCTCGCACCGAGGAGAGATCCTTGGCAATATCAGGAATCGAACCCGGGTGGTGCACATGACAACCATCTACACTGACCACTCAGTTACACAGAGGGAACGACGCTTTATATGGTAACCACCAACTGCTAAATGTCTGTACCAGTCAGAGTATGGTTACTGTTTTCGGTATAAAAATGAGTAAATTGATGAGAGAAGGAAGGGATCCCAGGACGCAGGCGGCCTCTCACACTTAGAACTTTTCGCGTGTGACTTCCAGCGGCTATTAACATCGATCTGGAATGGCGCGTGACACGAAGGAGCGGATGAAACGTGGGGCGCTCTCGGCGCGGCCGTGGGTGGGGCTTAATGGGTCCGTTAATTACCCATGAATGTTGGGAGCAGTAATTGGGACGACTTAGGGCGGCCGCGGACTTGAGGCAGTTCAAGTTATGGATTAAGAGCAGCCGGGCGACGCTCAGCAATTACCAACTACACGGTGTATAATTACGGCTCCATTACGGATGGCAATTAGCGGGTGCCGCCACCAGTGAGACCAAGAAACGCGGGTGTGTCTCCTGAGGAGCTGACGGTAACAGCCCCAAAGATGCGTATGTACCGCCGGACTCGCTCGCCGACTCCTGTATTCTGATTTCCATCGGGCGTGCGTCAGATTGTCGTAATATGAAACCATAGTCGTGCACAGACTGCTCTTTTCCGCAACATATCCATGATTACTGTTCTTATGCCTCTGCTTCTCTATCAAACGACTGAAGTATGGGCGGTAATCGTGCGTATCTGTCACGATATCTTGGGTGACACTGTCCTAAGCGATTTGTGGACAACGGCCACAAACGCACTCCCGTCAAGATAATTTTGATCATGGGGCTGTTCCACAGATTGTTAGCGCGGATGTTAACAAAACCACCGCAGCTACGTAACTACATTTATTATGCCAAGGCGTTTTTAAATTCTGCGGACTGAATCATCTTCTCCGACCCACGGATTTTATGTAACCCACAACGTCTTCGAATACCACATGCGTGATTTTCATATGATCTTGTTCGCTACGCACAAACAACTAGTGCAACAGAAAAAATGAACAATACATTGCCGACCGCGGTGGGCGAGCGGTTCTAGGCGCTTCAGTCCTTAACCGCGAGACTGCTACGGTCGCAGGTTCGAATGCTGCATCGCGCATGGATGTGAGTGATGTCCTTAGGTTAGTTAGGTTTAAGTTGTTCTAAGTTCTAGGGGTCTGATGACCGCAGATGTTAAGTCCCATAGAGCTCAGAGCCATTTTTGAACAATACATTATGTGGGAAATTTAATGTAGTTAAATTTTGAACAGGAGTATGTTTTCGCTAGAGGCCGTAGTTTTCGAATTATTCAAGGGAAACGCACAGAAGTGACCTACAAAAGCGTTTCTCTTGAATAACTGAAAACTGTGGCCTCCAGCGACAACGTATCCCAGGAAAAAAGTTAAGTTCATTAAATTCGGTACAAAAACTTCCTGTTCCTTTTTTCTGTAGAACTAGTAGTGAGCAAGAGGACATGAAAATCTTCCGTGTTTTTTTTTTTTTTTTTTTTTTTTAGGCAGGATGAATGGATGAATCACTCTGTACATGAACCATTATTTAAATCATGACTGCCTCTTTTTCACCTCAGGATGAAGAAAGCCACCAGAACATGTTATGGTATGGAAAGCACCATCTTCTACTGCACCCAGCATGCCGTGTGCATGCCGTGTGCGCTTTACAGCTATACGGAAGACGGCACTTTAACATTTAAACTTGTCGCCAGGATGCAGCCAGCCAATCTTGCTTCTCCATCGCTTGCCGTCTCCGACTGTTGTGTGTTTGGTGAGCTGCGTCATGCGCACACGCCACCAGACGCTGCTAAATTCACATGGCATCACTCCTTGCGATTCTGATAGTTCCGGAGCGTCGTTTCAACGGTTAGAGCGCCGCCCCAGGGAGTCAGTGAAATTACTGATTTATCAACATTAGAACGAAAGATCTTAATCAGGAAATATTCATTAAAGTAGTACGACGCTAAGAACATTACTAAGTGTCTTTGACGTATCAAGGCGCATAAACATTCAAGACTGTTTCATCTGCGTCTATTTACATACTATACCAACCACCGTACGGTGCGCAGCGGAGGGTAACTTGTACCACTACTACTCATTTTCTCCCCTGTTCCACTCCCAAATAGACCGAAGGAAAAAAGGTTGCGTAAAACCCTCCGTACGAATACTAAATTCTCTCAGCTTATCTTCACGGTTCCCACGCTAAATGTACGTTGTCAGCACTTGAATCGTTCTGCCCTTCGTCACAAACGCCGGTTCTCTAAATTTGCAGAATAGTGCCTCTACTTCTGTACGATTTCTATTATATACGCTGACGAACGAAAATACACCCTCAGCTACAAAGATCATGCGTGTATCCCGCGGCCTACAGCAGCGAAAATATCTCTGTTGTTGCAACGTGCCCTTCGAAGCACAATATAGAAATACGACTACAGCAGTGATATTCGCAGTAGTTCAGCCACGTTCTCATCACAATATTTTCGGCATGGATATTTTTGATTTACCTGGCTTAGATACTGAGGGCAATGTGCATGCTGTTGATATGCAAGTTTCCCACACCAGTATTCATTAGCCGAGTAAAAAATATGGACGTTTGTTCGATGGCACACTGGAAAATGCAAAGAATTTTGAAGTTCGTATTACGTTCAAGGACAAAACAAAACCTAAGATTTAGCTGGTTGATTCAGTACCTCACGCCATGCGCGATGAAACTGCATTGGAACGCATCAGATTAGAACAAATCGGAGTTTTGAAAGTCGTTTCTCCAGGTCAATGGGCACCTGCCCTTCATAAGAAAACCGAACTGGAGATCAGACTTTTTGTCAACTTTAAAGCTACAGCTAACGCCTAAATAGTGATTTATTCATTCCCGCTTCCATGCATTGACCAGACTATGGATCGCCTAACGGTTTGACGATTCTTTCCAGAAATTGATTTAGCTGAGACTTATCACCAACTTCCCCGAGATGAAGCAACCGAAAAATTTATGGTCGTTAACACGTACGTTGACTTGTATCAATACTAGCTCCCTCCCTTCGATAGCGCAATTGTTCCTGGGGTATTTCAACGTTTCCTTGAGCAAGCGATGTCGACACTGCCGTCCTAATAAAATTATTTAGATGACGTCTTTATATACGTACAATCTGGATATTCTATTTCAAGTTTCATCGGGCGCAAGATTTAACTATAATTTACGGAAGTGTTCATTTTTCAGTATATTAACTGAATATTTGGGACGTGCCATTGACGCTCGTGGGCTCATCTCTAGAGTAATTATTTGGAGGCCTTCTACATCTGCATGATTACTCTGCAGTTCACAGTTAAGTGCCTGGCAGAGGGTCGATCGAACCACCTTCACGATACTGTATTTTTCAACTGTTCCCCTCTCGAACAGCGCATGGGGGAAAGTGAACAGCCGGCCGCGGTGGTCTAGCGGTTCTATGCGCTCAGTCCGGAGCCGCGCGACTGCTACGGTCGCAGGTTCGAATCCTGCCTCGGGCATGGATGTGTGTGATGTCCTTAGGTTAGTTAGGTTTAAGTAGTTCTAAGTTCTAGGGGACTGATGACCATAGATGTTAAGTCCCATAGTGCTCAGAGCCATTTGAACCATTTTTTGAAAATGAACAGTTTCTTCCTTCGAGAGCTCTCACTCCTCTCATTTTATTATGATGATCCTACTACCTGTGTAGATGGTCACCAACAAAATATTTCATCACTCTGAGGAGAAATTTGATGTCGGAAATTTCACGAGAAAATCCCGCCGCAAAGAAAAACGCCTTTGTTTTAATGATTGCCACCCAAACTTCTTGCATCAAAGCGTGGCACTCTCTCTCCTATTTCACGATAATACAAAACGAACTGCTCCTTTTTAAACTTTTTCAACAGCTCCATCAATTCCATCTGATATGGATCCCACACCACACAGCAAAAGTCCAGAAGAGGGTCAGACGAACGTAGTGTAAGCAGTCTCTTTAGTAGACCTGTTGCATTTTCTAAGTGTTCTATTAATAAATCACAATCTTTGGTTTACTTTCACCACAACATTATGTGTGTGATAGTTCCAATTCATGGTATTCGTAACTGTAATCCGTTAGTATTTAGTTGAATTTACGGCCTTTAGATTTGTGTGATTTACCGTTCAACCGAAATTTAGCTGATTCGTTTTAATATTCATGTGAATGGTTTCATACTACTCATTATTTAGAGCCAGATAAGTAACAGCAGAGGATCTATAACGCCAGAGATTATTTTTGTTTTCCTCAATGTCTTCCCATTAGTTGTTAGGAACTGTGACCTTCCTGACAGGAAATCACGAATCCAGTCGCCCAACTGAGACGATATTCCATGGGCATGCACTGTGATAAGAAGTCGCTTGTGAGGAACGGTGTCAAAAGCGTTTCGGAAATCTAAAAATATGGAATGAATTTGTCACCCCTTGCCGATAATACTCATTACTTCGTGACAGTAAAGATCTAGTTACGTTTCACAAGAACGATATTTTCTATATCCATGTTGCTGTTTGTCAAAAAAACCGTTATCTTTGCGGTAATTCATACTGTTCGAACACAGTACTTGTTCCAAAATCCTACTCCAAATCGACGTTAGCAATATGGATCCGTAATTCAGTGGATTACTTCTATTTCCTTTCTTAGGCATTAGTGTGACTTAAGGAACTTCCCAGTGTTTGGGTACGGATTTTTCTTCAAGCCAGCTGTCGTATATGTTTGCTAATCAGGGAGCTATTGTATCAGCACACTCTGAAAGGAGGCCATGTCGAGATTACTTTCTCCTACAAATGTAAGAGAACTCCAAGCTGATCTACATCTACATCTACATTTATACTCCGCAAGCCACCCAACGGTGTGTGGCGGAGGGCACTTTACGTGCCACTGTCATTACCTCCCTTTCCTGTTCCAGTCGCGTATGGTTCGCGGGAAGAACGACTGTCTGAAAGCCTCCGTGCGCGCTCTAATCTCTCTAATTTTACATTCGTGATCTCCTCGGGAGGTATAAGTAGGGGGAAGCAATATATTCCATACCTCATCCAGAAACGCACCCTCTCGAAACCTGGCGAGCAAGCTACACCGCGATGCAGAACGCCTCTCTTGCAGAGTCTGCCACTTGAGTTTATTAAACATCTCCATAACGCTATCACGGTTACCAAATAACCCTGTGACGAAACGCGCCGCTCTTCTTCGGATCTTCTCTATCTCCTCCGTCAACCCGATCTGGTACGGATCCCACACTGATGAGCAATACAGGGTGTGGTAGATAAGTAATGAGACTCAGTCTAGAAAAACAAATTTATTGATCCAATTTGTACAAAACGTTAATATTCTTCAAAGTACTCGCCTTGGGCGTCGACACAACGTTGCCAGCGCGTTTTCCAAGCTTCATAGGCCCCACTGTAGTCCGTCTGAGTTATCCCAGTTAGTGCCTTCGTGACAGCACGTTGGATGTTCGGAATATCGTCGAAATGATGACCCTTCAGGCATCTTTTGACCTTCGGAAATAGGAAGAAATCAGGAGGACTCAAGTCAGGGCTGTATGGTGGCTGTGGCAAAACTTCAACTCAAATTCGGGTCAAGTAGGAGGTCACGAGGAACGCTGTGTGCGCCGGAGCATTGTCGTGGTGGAGACGCCAGCGTTGAGCAAGGTCCTGTCGCTTCCGTTTGACGGCTCTGTGCAATCGCTGAAGGACTTCTTTGTAGAATTCGGCATTGACAGTCTTCCCCTGAGGGACAAACTCTTTGTGAATTAACCCCCGCTTGTCGAAAAACACAATCAGCATTGTCTTGATGCGGGACTTTGACATTCTTGCTTTCTTCGGCCGCGGGGATGCCGGTGTGTGCCACTCCGAGCTCTGGGCTTTCGTCTCCGGGTCGTACTGGAATGTCCACGATTCGTCGCCTGTTACTACGTTGTCTAAAAAGTGTGGATTATTTTCCAAATCATTCAACATCTCACGGCAAATGTCCATTCGTTGTTGCTTTTGTTCGGCGGTGTTCACTCGGGGATCCAATTTTGCGCAAACTTTCCTCATCATCAAATCTTGCGTAACAATTTGGTGAACCGTAAATTTATTCACGGAGACCTCATCGGCGATCATTTTGAGACTTAAACGGAGGTCGGAGTCCAGGAGTTCTTTCACTTTGGCCACCGTTTCATCCACACGACTCGTTGAAGGGCGTCCAGATCGTTCCATGTCTTCAACGGATTCCCTCCCGTTTTTAAATTCATTAAACCACCGGAACACTTGAGCTCTTGATAGGGAGTCTTCTTTGTAGGCCTCCGTAATCATAGCAAAAGTTTCCGAAGCAATTTTGCCCAAGCGAAAGCAAAATTTGATTGCATACCGCTGTTCTATCGAGCGATCCATCTTCAGCGTTTTCACAAGTGTCACGGGCCCACAAACAACGTAATACGCGAAGCTCAACCCTCACTGCACCAGAGCTCCGACGCGACTGCGAACCGGTTCTATTGTTAGCTCAGATCCCCCACCACGTGACGTACAGGTGGAGACCGCCCTGCGAGCGACTGGGGCGCCGCGCGGCGGCCAGTCTCATTACTTATCTACCACACCCTGTACTCAAGTATAGGTCGAACGAGTGTTTTGTAAGCCACCTCCTTTGTTGATGGACTACATTTTCTAATCACTCTCCCAATGAATCTCAACCTGGTACCCGCCTTGGCCAATTGACAATTGACAATTACCTCATATTGTTTCCGAACGTAGCGCAAATAACCGCTCCTTTTCATTGCCTTCGTTGTAAGAAATTTTCTTTCAAGAGGTCCGGAAAAATTGAGCAACCTTCCCAGAAACTGAAACATACATTTCTTAGCAGCTCATACCTTACGCATTTCTATCTGCAAAAATCTTTAGTGCTTGCAGTTAATGCAGCATCACATGGAATAAGGCCACTTTCGTCCCAGAGTGCTAGCAACTGAAAACATCATGCAGCATTCGCATCAAGGACGTTGAACAAATCAAGGACCAAGTCAACTATAGTCATCTGGAGAAGGAAGTTTTAGTCATAACGTACGGTGTCAAAAAAGTCATCAATATCTGCATGTTCGAAAAATTTTCTTCTTACTGATCGTAAGCAGCTGACTGCTTTTTTTTTTATCCGGCGAAAGATGCATCCGATGAAAGAACACAGAAGCTTGAACGTCGGTCGCTATTTCGGTATTAACATAAACTTCTTTGCCGCCCTATGGCACAATATAGAAACGCAGACATTTTGTCTTGCTTACCTATGGGGAATGATCCACATTTCGACGCATCGGTGATTTATTGTATTCGAACTGGTCATTCTGATTCGCTAGTACTGCAAGTTTTTCCTGTTTAATCTCGGCAGATCGTGTAGGACCACTACGATTGCTCGGATACTACGTTCAGATGGTTTGACCTCATAATCCGAAGAATAATCGGATGCGCTAGTTCACAAATACCATGCACAGCACAAGTGTTTTTCTTTTCACAATGAAGTAATTTTATTGCATTCTCCTATCGAACCACCACGAACTGTGATTTTCACACATTTGCAACAACCTGCGTTGTAACTATTATATGGAGGACATTGGGGAATCATTCGGTTTAAGCAGCTAGCACGCCAGAATTGTACATGGCTCTGGCTGAACAAATAAACTGAAGGTATGACCGCCCTCTGCCGCGAATGAACGGACAATGAGGCACACCACTCATGGAAGTTTTTAATTGACCTCAAACTGACGGTATTTGGCAGCTCCTATATATTGATTTTCCTGGTCGTTTCTGGAGCATAAGATGATCCATTATCATTCTTGCATACAACAAATATATTTTTCTCATTCCATTGCATTCGACTACTAGTACTAGCACTGTCAGGGCATTCGCTTCTTTCTTTTGCTTAGCAGATTTGCCGTAAACAATTGTTTCGGACAATGGTCCGCAACTTCCTTCGTCAGAATTTCAACAGTTTTGCAACAAATAAATGTATGAGTGAAGCTAAATGTTATTACCTTTACATAAAGAAAAATATTACCTTGGTCTACGAATTGTATGCTACTCACATGAGTCTTCTATATGAATTACTGAATGTATTCATGTCCCTCTTGTTTACCTATGCGCGTCATCACCTTCAGAAGTCAAATTAATAATCAAATGAAGTAATTTAAAAATATTAAACCTTAAATTTCTAGTGTCCCCATGTACCACCATAAAAAATAAATGAATAAATAAATAAAATACAAAGAGTGAATAGTATAATAGGAAGTATGAATGAAAACAGTGGCTTATTTAAGTTTACAAAATAATGAAAATAATGATGTGTTTTATTAAACTTTTAGTAACTACAACTTCCTAGAGAAACTGCTGATAAATCTTACACAAAAATGACAGGCAAAGCATACATTAGGGTTGAAGCTCTACAAATTTTCGTCGGAATTAATCTCTTTTACAACGCAGTCATGTTGTTTACATGATTCGACTTTGGAACCCAAATCTGTTCAAATGGAATCTACTACGATCAGCAATACCACAAACTATAGCTCACCTGAGAAAGTAGAGCTGTGAATATCATGTGACGAACCTACGCTAGTGCACCAGTACTCTACTCTTTCACCTTGATTCAGGCGTCAGCAGAGAACGGCGTGCTGTGGAGAGGAGTGGTGTGCTGCAGCAGCTGTAATGCTCTGACGAGTCCTGAAAATTTGCAAAATACGCGCTCTGGCGTTCTGATTATCATAACGCGGGAAACTTCCCAAAAAGACCCTTGAAATCCCATTAGATTTCAGTGTGAAGTGCACCCTTTTGCTGGTCTAGCCAAACGAATTTGACATGACGGTGTGTGCTGGAATCTTCAAACGACAGACGGCTCACTCAGGGCGAATAAGTTCACCCTCGTGACGCACAATATGTCCAAGATGATATGCAGTTCCACTATCGGTACAGTTGGAAACTCCCCATTACAACCAGGTTTCCACCGGTATGGGAGCCAAATTAGCAGCACGAATCCTCCCGCACATTGCACAAATCAATCGAAATTTGCTCTACTCATTGAATCTTCCCTCTTGACTGTTCTGTTGGCCTGGTAGCCAATTCAGCCAAAACATCAGGGTTTCCGCGCTGGGCAGCAAGCCTCTACTTTGCATATAGCGAGACGAGTCAGTCAGCGACCCCAAATCTCTCTTGTATGAAAAAGGAAGATTTTAGACTAAGGAGGAGTTGTTCTTCCGGTAAGCTTGACCATGTTTTGGTAAATAACCTCTACCTATACGAGTCAGCAGTCCTTCAATTTGTGAAGTGATTTAATCTCTCCAGGCCGAACATTTCCAATATCTGAAAGAAGGCTGTTAAACTTCTCACACAGTCGTGTCCATGAAATATATATTTTTGCGCTCACTAAAAGAACCTGTCGACTTCCTGGCATCGGAGGAGGGGGGGGGGGGAGGGGGGAAGAAGGGCCTACCTCCACTAGACATGCGTGCCAGCTGCTCTGACTGTATCATCCCATCTTCTAACATGAGAATGCAAGGAGTTGCGTGACCTTCCCATCATTTGGACAAAAGCTCATTTTACAGCAGTTTCTCTTAAATGGCTTCCTCTACCCATTTTCAGCCATCTGGCAGTCTTCTACGACAGAATGTCACCTGGCCCAGATAAAATGTTTTGTAACTGGCGCCCTCTGTCCAACCCCAAGCAGAAGGAGGAGAGAGCTTTGACCATAAAGCTCTCAGCAAGTAAGATCCAATGAATACTCTGTCCCAGAATCACTCGCACGGCCAGATCATTATCCTCATTTATAAACGTCGTTAATCACACATAGAAAATGTAGGAAATGTAGTAATGGGAAACATCAAGATCATGGCCCAAAATATCAATGTTAATCTGACTGAAAATGTTGTCAAAGTGAAAGATTAGCATGATTCCTCTCACAATCGAACGGTGAAGCTCAACACTGTTCACATTTTCAAGGTTGAGATTTCCAATATTTGTGCTTTGTACTCGAAGGAAAATGCTTTGTTATTGTACCTGAGCACCTACAACAATATGCCAGCTCATAATGCTTCGCCATCAGAACTCTTAGATGGTCATCACCACAACACTCTGCTGCATCATCTTCACCATTGTCACACTGTTTCCAGTGCTAACTCCACAACGAAATTCCGTAAGAAGGGAAATGTTTTTTGTCATGTTTAAAACAAGCCTCACAAGTGGGAGTCTGGTGTTGTCACTTAAACCTCTGGCTTTGCTCATTATAAGATTCACAGCGAATCAAGCACCCATTGACAAAACCAAAACCAACTTCGTTTCCATGATTAAAATGATCCTGCCATAGACTTTCATTTTTCTGACATGCTGACCGCAGCCTACTGCTCTAAGCAGTCGTTGCTAGTACCCAATGACTGGTTTCCTAGGTCTTCCAATGACTGCTACGGACATCAACTGCTGCCTACATCTGCAGCCATTGTGGCCTCCACAGCCACGGCTGTAGCTGTTGTACTTGTTGACGTTCGCAGTGATGTTGGTCATGGATATCGAGACTGTATAAGCAGTACAGCCTTCTATATCCTCTGTCGCGACAATGCTGCACTCACCTGCGCTGTTGGATGAACTTCCTACCTCCAGTTCCTCTGCAGATTTTCCTAGCTATTTTCAAGACGGATGTTGGTACACACTTTGGTTGGTGTCATCTGCCTTCGCACCACGGCCAACCCCTCAGCAGCACCAGACAGACATCCCCGTTGCTGTCACCCGCACCCACAATATGCCATGATGATGAGTAGATTTGGGGTGGGGGGGGGGGGGGAGGGGAGGGAGAAAGCGATATCGACGGCAACTTCAGGGACCACACCCAGCGGGCTCGTGGCACTCAAACTAAGTCGAGGACGGCACTTTTACATCTCCCGTCAGCGCATACATGCACGAACCACTCTTTCATTGCTCGCTGTCTCTGATAGGGGGGGGGGGGGGGGGGGCAAGAATACATGCCGTTAGGGGATGCTAAGTTCACATGAACTCACTGCTTGTTACGCCGATTGGATGGCGTGTCTTTTTAAACAGCTACACTAAGGACTTTGCCCAAGAGACTAAGTGATGTTATAGGCTTATTAACATTACTAAATCCAAACTGAAGAAATTACGTTGATGTAGCATGAAGCTAGTAAATATTGCTTCGTGTCAGTGACTTTTCGAAGTGCAGGGCCGCGCTAGGATTTTCGACCTCAGGTGAGATTTCTAAGGCACCTCCCTCAGGTTTTTTTTTTTGTTTGAAACTTCGGTTTTTTGGACGCAATCAGAAAATTTTTACGTACAAAAATGAAACAAGACGTTTTTAGGAATTTCTGTTAATGCTTGCAGTTTACATAAATTCGATACTTTAAAAAATTATAATCCTTTCGAGTTTTTTTTTAGATGTGAACACTTTAATATTCCACTATATTCTAATGAGTGAAGTAAATCTGACTTTTTTGTGATCAGACCTAATCCAACAAGCTGCTCTTGCCCCACTGTAACTCTTACAAGAAACGTGAAGGGCCGATGTGCTTGGGCAGCAGTAACAGGCAAAATGCTGAAAATCCGTAAGGCTACCAGTTTACATGTTATTAAATAGCCTATGTTATTAAAATTGCACTTATGAAGAGCATTGAGAAGGGGCAGAGGGGAAGTGGCTCAAACTCAAAATTAGCTGCATGAACCTTTTTAACTAAAAAATTTCTTCCTTCAAATCCTGCTTTTTGATTTCAATACTGTACAGAAACATCATGTTTTCCATGCACTCTGACAGTTTAGAACCGTCTTGGTTCACAGAGTCCATAAGAACATAAACGTGTCTATCTTGTTCTCTCTTGAAGCATACGTTACAGTTACGTTTCCTACACCTATTTCTAGAATAACACTGAAATTATTTAGTTTAAAACTCTCCTCCCGGCTCTGGTTTAAATCTTCCTTTGCTGTCCCATCTACGAAACAGTTTTTATCGCGTTTCCGTTTCTCTGTGCTGAGAATCGTTACATTCAAGTCAGATGATATTCCAAAGTTTTTTGCTACCTTCAAACTTTTTGGGTAAATAATATCCAATCTATTCCTAATTTATTCAATTCGTCTGCTTGGCTCTTAATATCGGCACTTACAACACCTATTGTGGCTTCCCTTGCTCGAAGCACAAAGTAACGTATTTTCATTGCAGCTCTCTGTACCACAATGAAGATATCTAGCTATATTGAAACCCTTTCAATTATTTCTGAAAGGCTTTTAGTTCCGTATGTGCCTCCACAGCCAAATTAAATTTAAAATTAAGTTCAATCGTCCTTTTCATTCCTGGTAACTGCTTACCAAACAAAGCACGGCATTTGTCCGTGTAGACTATCTCGTTTCCGAGTGCCCGTGAAGGGACAATCCTATATTTTTTTAAAAAATAACTTTCAATCCTTAGGGATTACACTGGTACTTACATTAAAAGCTGATATCAACTGATGAAAATTAAAACAGTTTCATAAATATTACGACAGTTGCACATATGTCTTAATAATAGTTTTTGGTCCCCAGTATCTGATGTACTGATCAGGCCTTACATGCAGAACCATTAATTCAACCATTAGTTATATACATATGTTTTTTTAAAAAGTATCACTGACGTTCAGTGAGGGCCCTCAATGGTCAGATCTTTTTTTCATATTCATAGCTGCAGATTTTAAAACTTGCATTTGATCTCCATTATGGCCCAGGCCTGTGGCTTATCGCCCATAGCGCCGGCCCTATCGAGGTGCATAAGCATTCAAGACTATTTGTTTCTATTAAAAACTTTACTCTTATTATATATAATTCAGCACCAGAGATGTACTTACAGGACTTCACGTTGCGTATATTTCAGTTATTAAGTGTATGCATTGCAAAAAAACCTATTAATTTGTTATCCTTTTGGAGATGTATGACTGTCGTTCACTGGCCACATCAACTACAGACACACCACATATAATGGAAACTGACTAGTACTAAGCCGGTCAAGTGCCAGTCGTCGTCAACTATTTCGCCGTTAGGCGCTATATTTCAGAATTGAAAACACGCAATGATCAACGCTCTAAATGCTTTATGTAGCCTTCTGATTTTAATTCGGAACTTTCTTTCTTGTGACTAACACCTGAGTCAAAATCTGCTACAAATGTGAATATGAAAAGTATTCGCATATGTCTGAACGTTACCTGAAATAGGATATTAATATGTAAACCATTTGCTCTCAATTAATTCTAATGATTCTGTCTCATATCTGCATACCATGCAAAGAGATTTATATGGTCTTGCCACTGTAAATCGCTTCAAATGGAGGACTCCTAAGAATTTTATAACTGTGATTCATCTTAGTGATGTGGGAGAGCACGAAGTGCGATGGGGTTGTGGATACAGAAGTGGTGTATAGTCAGGCTTTCGTGAGGGGTGTGTGAGTGTTTTGCAAAATTTATGACACAGCCTTCTAAGTCGGTACGGTACGAAAAAATGTTCAAATGGCTCTGAGCACTATGGGACCCAACATCTTAGGTCATAAGTCCCCTAGAACGTAGAACTACTTAAACCTAACTAACCTAAGGACATCACACACACCCATGCCCGAGGCAGGATTCGAACCTGCGACCGTAGCAGTCCCGCGGTTCCGGACTGCAGCGCCAGAACCGCTAGACCACCGCGGCCGGCGGTACGGTACGATATTCCTTAATAACGAACTATGTTACAGAGCAGTATTTAGAGTCTTTTCCCAGACTCTATCAGTGAATAATTTTTATTTTATGCTTTTACAGATATATTTTGCTACTGGCTTGAGTTTAATGAATTAACGCCCCAAAAACTTCGCCCAAGTCTGGTAACAGTTACACATACAAGGGACAATTAAATCAAAACGA
This sequence comes from Schistocerca nitens, assembly GCF_023898315.1. Classification (NCBI taxonomy): domain Eukaryota; kingdom Metazoa; phylum Arthropoda; class Insecta; order Orthoptera; family Acrididae; genus Schistocerca; species Schistocerca nitens. The sequence continues at coordinate 849,620,080 of NC_064614.1, forward strand.
GACAGATGAAAAAATCAAGTAAACTGTTTATTACTACAAAAGTAATTGCCATAACTGTTAATACACATATCCCACTGTGATACAATATGGTATTGGTAGGGATAAAGCAGTAGTGGTGCTATTTTGATATCAAATAGATAAGAAAATTAATTAAATTGATCAATTAACTACACCTCCACCCCGACCGCCCCCCCTCCCTATCCTTGACGAGGGTCCCCTCACCTTACCCTCCCCACCCCTCCCCCACCAACTTTATTTGGATTTTGATGAGGATGTCAATTTTGGCACGAATATCTATGTCCCAGAGCTGTGATGACGTCCCAGCCCATCCCCAAACCGGGTACTTGCTGGAAATTAAAAACTGCGGTTATCTTTCTGGGCCTCGAACGCTGGTCTTTCTGGATGGAAAGTCCACGTGCATCCCCATGGGAACTACCTATATGCAGAAGAGGAACGTTATGTTAGTGTACTCCATTTGCTTTGGCTGTGAAACTGAGGTAAGGATTGGTCCTAATTACGTAATTAATCATAAAGATCGGTCCTAATTACACAACTATATGCATGACGCTACACAACAATTGGCTAAAGTCACAATAAAGTTCAAAATTGACTATGTCATACAACTGGTGTCATCTTGCTGGGAAAAAGTTTCACAATACCACTCTGTCAGACATACTCAAACTCTACCCTTCACCTACAAGCTAGTGGGGAAAAGGCTGCAGTGGAAAGTACTATCTTTGTTGTTTTGACATGAAATATGTTCAACCGACAAGATGCTGGTGTTGGAGAGATAACAGTTTAATAAGTGTATTACTTGTAAGTATACAGCTGAGGCCTGCATCTACCATTGATTGACGTCAGAGTTTGCTATGGACGCCTCCAGCTGCATTTCTCAACAATCACCTTCCAGCCCAGATAATAGAAGTAGCTAGTACATACTCCACAGCTGATGGAAAATGCTTCACTGTTCTAGTTACTCGTCAAAATTGTTGTGAAAATTAAACCAGCGCAGCGCTTGTAATCTTGTCATAACACAACACATGTATTGGTGACTGGGCAAAATCATTGACCCAAAAGACTGTAGCAAGAGAAATGAGTGACAGTTGAGTATGGTCACAACCTAGCGAAATTAGGGCCACTTTTAACCCCCTCCCCCCCTTATCCCTCCCTCTCCCTACCTAACCTCACCATAGGGGATACATGTTTTTTTTTTTTTTTTTTCAAATGGCCAGCAGTTACCACTTACATGTGGCGCTGTGTTGACTGCAGCCTCTCACTGATCTGGTAGCAGAGTCTTCGTCCAGTGGAGCACATGGCTGGGTGGTCAAGGTGGCTGCTCTGCATTAACAATGCCCCTGCATACACAAAGGGCCATAATGCCACCTGAAAAAAGTGAGGTTTGCGACGGAAACCCCAATTGCAACTTGCTTGTTCATCTAAAATGTAGTCACGCTGACCCATGGTCGGAGCACACCTGCCTTGGGGATCACACCCACTAGACTCACCCCCACCGACAACTGTGTGGCCTTCTGTGGTGGAGAACACTTTCATTTAACATCAACACACCTTGTATAAGTGAGCATCTATTTAAAAAAAAAACAATTGTAACGATAATAAAAGTCTTCCTTCCACAGAAATAGGCGCATACCACTTTCTTTTAGTTTCATGAGCAAAATTGGTATAGCTTTTACGTTCGACTGCAGGATACAACTTGCATCTCTCTCTCCCATTTACCTCCCATTATTATGCGACATCCAAAGAATTGAAATAAAAAAAACTACAGCACTGCCGCTGATTACGAATGACCAAACGAAAGAGGTTGGAAGAATTTCTTTCAGTTTGATGGACGAAATTACATGGGTTCAGAGTGTCCCTCTTGTTCAAATCAGTTTCTGCAAATAAACTGTCATGCACATGTGTACTACAGTCATTTCAGACACCTGAAAGGACATTTCACGCCATTTGCTCATATGTCAGAGAAAACACATTCATTTTGCCGGTGACAGAAAGAAGCTATAATTCAAGAGGGTTTTGCTGTTTTGCACACAATAGCAGGTCCTGTTTTACCAGTGTGATGCTATATATCATACTGGCGTTTACTAAACAAATCGTGAGAGCTTGTCTTGTAACAGAGCCTCCTAATATTAACTAGTACGAACTATATGATTCCTCCAGTACATCAAAAACAATTACAGTCTGTGTACCGAAATTTGAAATTTTTGACATTAACAGAATCTTCCGTCGGTTCTTGGTAGAACAACGTTATAATAATAAATGAAAAGCATTTTTCGTTTATTATTGAAAAGCATTTTTTCGTTTATTATTGAAATTTTTGCTTCATAATTCTCCTCTTCCATACTTTGGACAAACTTTCTGTCACCCAGCAGACAATCAATCACAATGGCAGCAGATTATTGCATTCTAGTTTTGTAAGCAATTTGATCATCACATGACAGCCTGTTTCATGCAACGTACTTGATGTGTCGGCAGAAGTGCCAACACCGTGTTGTTTGAGGAAGCCGAAATGCACGCTATAAGCTCACGCAGGATGGCGTGAGTTCTGAAACAGGATACTTAATGAATGCTATAAAGAAAAGTACGTAGCTGCTGGAATACTTAACTTTAATCAACAATTGGTGAACACTGGTCTTGTTACTGTACATGCTTCATTAGATACATAGCAAAGGATAAATGGCGCCTTGCTAGGTCGTAGCAATTGACTAAGCTGAAGGCTATGCTAACTATCGTCTCGGCTAATGAGAGCGTAATTCTCAGTGAACCTTTCCTAGCAACGTCAGCTGTACAACTGGGGCGAGTGCTAGTCAGTCTCTCTAGACCTGCCGTGTGGCGGCGCTCGGTCTGCAATTACTAACAGTGGCGACACGCGGGTCCGACATGTACTAATGGACCGCGGCCGATTTAAAGCTACCACCTAGCAAGTGTGGTATCTGGCGGTGACACCACAGTACTCATATGCCAGAAAAAACTCTAGTATATCTACATTCCATAATGAGTTACAATTCAGGTGGTGTGAACTTTGTAACTAAGGTAACACCTATTTTTAAAGATATGATGATAATAATAAAAACAGTCATTATTGCTTGCGAATAGATGCAGTAGATTTCTATTAGTTTTATGAGAAAAATGGTGTAGTTTGAAAGTATTCCATGTGTTTGAATTACAAATTGACATGCATGAGGTCATTACATTCATTTCAGACATACGAAATACCAATAAAAATCAGCATTTATACAGTCATTTAGTACATTCGACAGCAAATCCCATCGTTATTTTGTAACATCCAGATTCAGTAGAAAACTATAAACTATCTACATCCAAACCTCAACCAGTCATACCGCTCCTTGTAATAGAAACTCCAATAAGATTTTACTGCGCCTCTCTCTTTCAATGTGGAAAACAAATATCATCTGCATGTTGACATTGAGCATGTTATACAGAAATGTATCACTCCACTGGAGGAGATGGCCAGTGAACTAAGTCGAATGCACAGACCTGTGTAAAGTTTTACTGCCTGTACTGGAGGAAGACCATATCCAACAGACTATTAATCACAAGAGAGGGTTCCTGTGTTATTGTTTCATAAGCAGTTCAATACACCGTTTGTCAGCTGTAACATATCCATGCAGTGTTTGACTACAGCTTTGTACACCGCCATACATTTTTTTTTTTTTTTTTTTTAACCATGACTTTGAGGTTTGTGTCAGGTGTAGAACTTACATTAACACATTTCTATCCGCTGGGTCTCACAGAAAGAAGAAGATCATGTGGTGTAAACTATGCAGCTGCCACAACACACAGGATGGTAGAAATAAACACAGAGGCGATATTTCTCATTGACAAATATGTGGAAGACACTGCAACATATGGAAACTGGAAGAGTTTCCATCATTGTAGAGCATTTCCAAACAGATGTCTCAATGTGATGACCTATACCATTCAAGTTCATCTTACCTTCAACAGTGACGGGGTAGCAGATGTCACAGTGTTCTGCTTCGAAGAACATTGTTTCCTCATTATGGAGTCCTGTACACGATTTATGTTCTGGTGTTGACCATCGCCAGAAGGTGTTGTTCACAACATGCCCATGTTATTAGAAATAAAAAGAGGTACTGTTATCTTATTTAATAAAACTGAACACCTCCAACCATCCTTATCATGTTATTTGTTGTATGGAACTATCTTCAGGCTTTAGCAAATGCTGAGGGGCTTAACACCATTTGTAGACAGGATGCATCAGTGGCCAACATCTATAACTGTTTTCCACAGGCTACCTGCCACAGCAATCTTGTCTCTCCAACAATCTACTATCAACTATCAAATATTGATAGTTGATGGTAAGAGAGACAACATCACAATTACAGTAGTCTGCAAAAGTCAGTTATAGATGCCAGCCACTGATGCATTTCATATACAGATGATGTTACCCCCATCAGCATCTTCTGTGACCTAAACATGGGGCACTGAAGCAACAATACTGGTAGGCCTAAAAAAATTACATCATAAGGATCGATGTAGATGTTTCATTTTATTACATGACTAAAAGTCCAAAGTCGCTTAGACTCATAGACTTCCATCACAAGGATGCACACACAAGAACTTGTTATCTTATTGATGAAAAATATTTGGAGAGTGTCGCAGCATATGGAAATAGGATGAGTCTATAACATTGGGGAACGCTCCCAAACAATTGTCTGGAGTTGATGATTTCAACATTTAATCCTACACTCCACACTGACAAGTAGCAGATATCCATTTTTCCGCAAACGCTCTCTCCATCTCAAACATGCTGTGTCAGTCAATCATTATTTGGTAATCAACAGTGTACCAGTGGACAGATGGGATAGGAATGACACCATCACTATGGGATGATGTACTGTAACAAGCTCTACAGTTTATACTGTAATCAGTTATAGCAATTGTACCAGTTGCTCAGTAATTTGAATGCCAGAAAATGACATCAGAATACTTCCCAATTTCTGTATCATCACTAAATCACTACTCCACTACTTTGCAAGTACCATGTACTTTACTGTGAACGCAGATAGAGGACTGTGCAGTATGTCCATTCTGTCATAGACATCAAAGTAAACTAGACAGCATCCTACACTGATACAGTTAGATTACCTATATATTTCTAGCACATCACTCATAGTGCAGAATTTACGATTACCACTTGTCATCTTTCCCTGTGTGGATGGGAATCAAAGAGTATTCTCGCATTTGTTGGATAAAGTCACAGATTGACAGGTCTCCCTACACTGTCCTTGACCAATCCTCCCTGCAATATGCTAGCCAGTTTAACCTGCAACTGACCAGAAGTATGAGAATGCTATACCCATTATATTCCAGGTCTCTTGAAGGAACAGAGCAATCCGTGTTCATAACTGCTGTTCAGTGAAGACTGTTCTGCACCAATCTTACCCACAGCACACATCTAAATGCACAAAATCTTTCCAATGTTTGCATGTTGTGGAGGGTAGCACCCCTCACCAGTGTATACTAGACATGAGAGTGTTGCAGTGATATAACAGATGGTAAAGAAGAAAGGTGTAGGTTATATGTGACAGAACTCAAGATGGGTGCAGTTTGATACATTTCACGTAAACGAACTGTACTACCAATACTTAACTATTATTCCAGTGTCTGAATCAGTACCAAGAAGATACCAACACGAGAGAAATGATTGTAGAGCATAATCATACACTCTTATGGCTAAACAGTTCTGCACCTAAAACTTCTATGTTGTTAAAGCCATGTCGTGTCCCAAGTATCAGTCAAGATGTATGCAACGCTCTTAAAACTGTAATACAGGCTATATTTGTCCAGAATCATACATACAAACACCCAGCAAGCTTTCTACCATAATCATTAAGGTGACAGACTTTAAAATGATAAAACTACTTCTTTCTATACTATTGTGGTGTCCTAGAAAGTGACCAAGCTGTTTGTCACAACCAAGGCATCGGTGGTGTATATCCACAGCTCGAGCTGCTTCTAAACCAACTAGACTAAAGTAGGGAGACTACTGTCCTGTCTCTTAGGAAGTTAATGGATTTTGTACATTTTTAAGTCAGAAACTTACGTACCCTCTATCACACTTCTCGCATAAGTCGTGCTTATTATTGTTAGTAGTAGTAACTAAGTCTGTGCATGTGTTGTGGAATGATCCATGACCCAGTGTAGGCCTGAGTTAGTGTTAGAATGTGGATCCACCCCGTGTTATATCTGGAACAGTGTCTAGATGTGAATCTACAATGTGCTAAGTCTGGGACAGTGTTCGAAGGTAGATACACCAATCATTATATCTGGAACAGTGTCTAGAGGATGATCTGCAATGCGCTACTAGGTTTTGAGAGTGGATCCACCAGCGGTAGGACTGGGCTGGATTAATTGGAGCCATCCGTGACACCCAAATAGACATATACATACAGAAAATATAACAAATGCACTGTGTCTGTAGAATATATGGCTCTGGGTAGCTGGATGCATTCAAGTACACTGTCCAAATAGTGTGCTGCTCTATCTTCTACATACGAACAGTACTCACAAAGTATTGTCTCCGTTCTTCCAACAGATATCTAGTACACAAAACAGTGGAATTACTTATACGATGATCATCTGCCATCATCATGTATCTTTAAGAGTATAAAAAGAGGTGTGATAGGCAAAGCAAGAGGCATTGTTTTCTTGTTATTAATGGAGAATCTAGCCAATATTGTTACGAAATATCGGTAATATAACTTGCATTAATGATATTATGCTCTTTAGCAGGATGAATTTAAAGGTATTTACGTAAGGTACAGAACTGTTTTGCAAAGAGATTTTCACTATTTTCAGGGCTGTAGCACTGTTGAAAAACTACTGGCTGAAATTGACACTTCGTGATTGCTAATATGCGTGCATAGTCTCTATATGTGCGTGCGTAGAGCTGTCGGTGGCAGAGGGTTGTGGATCGAAGCATAACTTGGTACCTGTTCATCTATAAATTACACTAACGGGGATGCGCACTCTGTAGGCATGGAGAAGGGAAACTCTCACGTTGCAAGATGCTAAGTGCAGTCTACACACTGTCAACAAACGAATAACTTATTACTAGGATACAAGAAAAATACAATTTGTAGATGTCCTGGCAGGGTTGTGGGATGGTATCAGAGCTGGAAGATATAAACAAAAGTAGTGAAACCCATCTGGTAAGCAGTGAAAAGTATCAGAGCAGCATCAGAAACCAACTCTGTATACATCCATCTCCATGTTGTAGATAATTACATGGCATAGTGGCAGCCTAATGAATATGTGGGACTGTGCCAGACTTTGGGTTTCCATCAAGTGCAACACTGCATCAGTCTGCAGACAAGCTCTCTGATGTGTCGCAGTCATACACAGAATTGTTTCAAGTTTCCAGTCAGCACCACTCATTGAGCCTCGTCTAGGTACGAGGGATACTATCGTTTTCATGATCTTCTTATGGAAAATGCATGTATGTATATCATCAGGAAGAGGAGAGTTCTCAGGATTTTTTAGTGGGCTCATACAAAATCAAATAATGAGTGGGTATGACAGCAATATGACCATACACGTACGGAAGACTATTGAAAAAAATATGAAAAAGTGACATATAAATGGTAAAAATTGAGGAAAATCTGGTATAATTACGACAAACTGATGCGATATACGTAAATCCGGGGGAAATAGGACGAAATTTGTAAAATCGCGAGTTACTTTTAAGATTACGTAAACTGAGTGAGAATACATAAAATCAGAGAGAAAGTACCATGAAATGCGGGTATCTGAGGTGGGTTTGGACTACCCAGGCGCTCTAGATCGAGAAAAGCTTAAACATTATACTCTGTATGCATTCAGTTTTGATCCTTCAGTTCCTCTGTAAGCAACGTGGGTTTTTGTAACCCAGACTTCAACAAAGAAGACGTACGTATTACACAGAGGCGCTGTATTAAAGCAGGCAAAACCTATGTATCCCAGACCAGAAGTGTGTTCTCAAATATGCAGTCGTATATAGACATTACTGAATTACAGCTGGTTCCCACAAGCAATGTTATTCCTTAAGTATTAAGGAGAAGAATCAATGCGTTTATCTGACTTAAACCATTTCCTCGAGTGTTGTGTAGGAGAGTGGACTAATGCCACAAACATCAGCTTTATAAGTGTGAGGAGGTTGTATTCCAGAGACGTATTGTCAGGAGGAAATTGCTATATTTTCCTACACATGAGCAAAACTACTTAACGCCACACCAGGACTTTTGTATGGCAAGAGAGCCATAGTGATGCTACTGTAAACAGCGATATGACTGTTACATCTCATTTGGCTACGTATCATGGTGCTTACTGTGCTTACTCCCTCGTAAGAAGTTGCTGCTTCTTCTTTTGCATTTTCGTGCAGCAGGGCGTGGATAGTAACTCAATGCATCAGCTGTTGAAAATATTCATGTCGTTTTTTCCTCACCCTGTTTCCTACTGAGTCATAGTCGCACCTGTCAAAACCATTACTACTAATAATAATAAGTTCGAATGATGTGAGAAGTGTGATAGAGGATGCTATCGTATCCAACTTAAAGAGACATATAAATCCATCCATTTGGAGCTCCATCAGGTACAAATCACATCTTTCTTCTTTACCATCTCTTATACCACTGCAGAACTCTCATGTCTACTATACAACAATGAGTGCAACCCTCCTCGACATGCACACATTTGGAGAGATCTTGTGCATTCGGATGGATGCTGTGGGTAAGATTGGTGCAGAGTACTTTTCACTGAACAGAATTACAGGTACAGCTCGCTCTGTTCCTTCACGAGACATAGAATGTAGTGGCTATAAAACCCTCACACATCTGGGCAGTTGCAGATTAAACTGGCGAGCATGTTGCAGGGAGGACTGGTCAAGGACAATGCGGGAAGATCTATCAATCTGCGACTGTATCTTACAAATGGGAGAATACTCTGTACCTCCCATCCACACAGGGAAAGATGGCTAGTGGTAATCGAAAATTCTGCACTATGATCGATGTGCTAGAAATGGCCGGCCGAAGTGGCCGTGCGGTTAAAGGCGCTGCAGTCTGGAACCGCAAGACCACTACGGTCGCAGGTTCGAATCCTGCCTCGGGCATGGATGTTTGTAATGTCCTTAGGTTAGTTAGGTTTAACTAGTTCTAAGTTCTAGGGGACTAATGACCTCAGCAGTTGAGTCCCATAGTGCTCAGAGCCATTTTGATGTGCTAGAAATATGTAAATAACTTAACTGCATCGATATAAAACGCTGTATGGTATACTTTGGTGTATATGACAAAATGGACATACTCCAGTCATCTATCTGCGTTCGCAATCTAGTATATAGTACTTCCAAAGTAGTGAAGGAGTGATTTTGTGACGATACAGAAATCGGGAAGAATTTTGCTGTTATTCGCTGTCGTCGAAGTTACGAAACAACTGGTAAAACTGCTGAAATTGATCACGCTGTCAACTGCGGCGCCTATTACAGTACATCACCCCATATCAATGGTGTTTTTCCCATCCCATCTGTCCACTGGTGCACTGTTGATTACCGCATAATGATTGAATGACACAACTTCTTTGAGATGGAAAGAGCATTAGCAGAAAAATGGATATCTGCTACTTGTCAGTGTGATGTGTAGGATTAGACGTTGAGATCATCACTTTCACACAGTTGCTTGGCAACGTTGCTTAATGCTGTAGACACATCCTACTTCTGCATGCTGCAGTGCCCTCCACATTTTTTTTACCAATAAGATGACACTACCTCTACTACCCATACATGTTGTGAACAGCACCTTCTGAGGACGTTCAACACTGGAACAGTAATCACGTACGTGACTCCAAAATGAGGAAACAGTACTCTTCGAAATAGAACACCAAGACAACTGCAACCCCTTTATTGTGGAAGCTGAGAGTAACTGTACAGGTTATCACCTCCATATAGTTGTTTGCAATCGCTCTACAATTCCACAAACTCTTCCAGTTTCTACATGTCGTGATGTCTTCCACATTTTGTCAGTGAGAGACATCGGCTCTATGTTTTATTTCTACTGTCCTGTGTGTTGTGGGACATGCATAGTTTACACCATGCAATCTTTAGCTTTCTGTGAGAGTCAATGAATTGAAACAGGTGATTGTCGGTTTAGCATCTAACACAAGCTTCAAAGTCATGATAGAGAAACAAACTGTATGGTGGTGTACAAAGTTGTAGCGACACACAACTTGAATGTGTTACAGCTGAAATATAATGTATTAAACTGCTTATGAATGAGCAACACAGGTATCCTCTCTTGTGACTGAAGCAGAGCAAGATGAAGCAAGGACGGTGGCGTATCTGCCATATGCTGGTTCTGTTTCTGCCAGAATCAGTAGGATCCTCCGTAAACACAAGATCAAGTGTGTTTTCTGTCCTTCCAGCAAGATTGAGGGGCTGGTGGGAAATGTTACAGATGCCCCGGGGATACGGAAACCAGGCATTTACAATATACCTTGTCAATGTGGCATGTCCTACTTTGGCCAGACGACAAGAACAGTGGATATCAGGTGCAAGGAACATCAAAGGCACACCCGATTAAGACAGGTGACGAAATCAGCCATTGGTGAACATTGTCAAGAACTAGATCATACCATGAATTATGATGAAACCAAGACTCTAGCACAGACATCGAGATTTTGGGATAGTGTTATAAAGGAATCGATAGAGATAAAAGTAACTGACAGTCTGATGAACGACGACATGGGGTACCAGCTAAGCAGAGCCTGGGATCCTGCTCTGGAATAGTCCATGAATACAAAAACTGAAGGCATCGATAGAGAAAACGATCCCCAGACAGAGTGCCAGGCTCTGCGGACCGAAGATGGAACGTCCGGTAGCTGTGCTGACGGGCGCGGACCACATATATTATAGAAAACGGAACGGCGACGCTCCATAAGATCGCAGCGAGCGTGAGAGGACCGCAGGCAGAAAGCCTGGCAACCCAGACAGAACTCCAAACGCGCCAGGCCGAAGATGGAACACTCAGGAACGGGTCTGGTGGATGCGGACCGCAAAGGGAACGCCCAGAACCGCAGCGGACGGAAAATGGAACGGCAGCGGTCTAGCAGGTCGCAGCGACCGGGCACCGACCGCAAAGGGAACGCCTGCAACCGCCGGTGGAGAGGGAAGGCCACAGACATAAATACTGGACTAGGTCCACTCGAGCAGCAGTCTCAGGTCGCACCTGATGAAGGTTACGAGCTGCGTTACCGAAATACCGTGCAAGAACTACGCTGATATCCCGCAGAACACCCGACAACACAAGACGTCATTAGATCGCCGGGAAAGCCTGAAGATTTACAATATCCGTTTTCTTCAGCATGTTCGTGAAAACACGTAATGAAGCACTGAAAGCAGACCAATAGCCAATCCAAAGTGTCGTTCTCTTATCAACACCATGCTGTCGCCTGGCATCCAAGTCGTTTTACACTGTCACCAATGACATTTGGAAGACTAAAAAATCTCAGCTCGACCCCATTCGCCTGCATATAGCTGCTCACGTGCTAGAGACGGATGACATCAAATCCCACATCACCTACAATGTGGTTGTGATATTGAAAGTAAGTATGTTGCGATTCACTAAGGTTACGACTTGGAGCTTTACATACAGGGAACTTTCAATAAAAGAGTACGATTGACGAACATGTCAGGAGTTACACATTCTGTTTCACAAGAGTAAGGGGGATGTGTTTCTACTGTGGTTCAAAAAAAACTGCAGGAAAACATTACGCTTTTCTTTTTTCTGATATTAGCAGTGAGGGTGATCCTTGATTCTCATCCATTGTAAGTTGAAGGATTTCAACCAGCATCCTAAAGGAAACTGGGGTCAGCCGTACAGTAGTAAAGGACATGGGTGGCACGCAAACTGGAAGAAACCTTGACATGGTACAACGCGCTTCACTGTCATTCGCAGTGTATTGATGTAAATAAATTCGGCGGTCTATACGTGTGGAAACACCCTTCTGGAAGGAGAGTTGGAGGAAGAGGAGGAAACCAGTGAGGCTATGTTACCAACATGCCGGCCCTTTGTGAAGCCATCATCTTGGACACTATTCGTAATATTCAAATGATGGGCGGTCACGTAAAATATCAAACAAAGGGTTACAAGATAAAAACAATTATATGTTTCATTTCAGCAAATATTTCTGCATTCTCGAGCTATAATTGATGTTAATTCCTTCCAGGGAAGTGGAAGCTTATGGTGTTAACACTTTCGGAATACACAGACATTCACCTGACATCAGGAGAGTGGAAGACACGTGTTGTCGAAGAGGATTTCAACCAAAGCCACCCAGAGAGATCACCCATTAGCCACAATACACTGGTGAAATACATCGCGAAATTCCGTGAAACTGGCTATGTTACAAACAAACCGATTACTGGAGGACTTAAACGGCTACGGATGAAGGAACATCAACCGCTGATCGGGATCGTTCAGTAAGAGTCCAGAGTGTATTTACCGCAGCATCCCTGCGCCAAGCTGTACGGTAATAGAGGGAATGGGTGGCACGCAAGCTGGATGAATGTCGTTGTTCCTCCTATAACGTATTGTTTACGGATGAAACTAATTTGTGTGTGAACGGAGACGAAAATAAACAGAAACACAGATATTGGACACATCCCAATTCTCGGTGGATGGATCGAAGTAAGTAGTGCTTAAAGTTTCATTTGTTGGAAAGCCCTTCTTCAACCCCTTACACCCAGACATAACAATAATAAATTTAGATTTTAGAAAACATGTGATTAAACTTACAATGAGAACAATATTTTTCCAAAATAATGGTCTGAGTCCTCCACCCTGAGACACTGGTCGTCACATCACGTGGGCCACCCACTGTCAAACGCAGTGGTGTCATTACAGCGTCAAATTATAGTTAAGTTGGAATTTAATACACGTGTACAATTTAAACCTCCGATGCCGACTTGTTCTAGTGAGTCAAAAGTAAAACCGCTGAAGGCACTGGAACGCCGCTCCAGCCGAAATTATATCCTGAATAAGATAGTTGCTATGGAATTCTGGGTTCTTGTAATATTGGCCCTTCATAACCAGGGTACATAGCAGCCCATTATCTACAGTTAGACGATAATGAGATCCTGCCGCTGATGTTCGATAACAGGACATTACTAGAATGAGATTTTCACTCTGCAGCGGAGTGTGCGCTGATATGAAACTTCCTGGCAGATTAAAACAGTGTGCCGGACCGAGACTTGCCCGCGAAAGGCAAAGGTCCCGAGTTCGAGTCTCGGTCCGGCACACAGTTTTAATCTGCCAGGAAGTTTCATATCAGCGCACACTCCGCTGCAGAGTGAAAATCTCATTCTGGAAACATCCCCCAGGCTGTGACTAAGCCATGTCTCCGCAATATCCTTTCTTTCAGGAGTGCTAGTTCTGCAAGGTTCGCAGGAGAGCTTCTGTAAAGTTTGGAAAGTAGGAGACGAGGTACTGGCAGAAGTAAAGCTGTGAGGACGAGGCGTGAGTCGTGCTTGGGTAGCTCAATTGGTAGAGCACTTGCCCGTGAAAGGCAAAGGTCCCGAGTTCGAGTCTCGGTCCGGCACACAGCTTTAATCTGTCAGGAAGTTTCAGGATATTACTAATTTTTTTCAGCATGAGAGTGCCTTACCCTATTACGGGAGAGCCATCCGGACATACCTGGATATTCTGTTATCTCGAGACGAATAAGTTATAGAGGTCCAGTGGAATGCCGTCGTACTTATCGTATTTAAGTCCGCGTGGCCACGTGAAATCAGTTATGTTTTCTTTTGAGCTCTGAATCCTTCCGCATCTTACGGAGGGAATTGTTAGTTCTTGTGCTCGCATTCCACTACATGTTTTGGCTAAACTTCATGAGGAATTGATGAAGCAGATAACAAAGTATTACAAATGTACTGGACAACATGTTGGCGATAACCTGCAGTCTCTATGTGGTAGCAAAAGAATTTGCCTTGTGCTGTATAAAATGCTGTATAACTCGAGAATGAATGAAACTGTGTTCAAGTAAAGGACAACATGGTATTTCCCGTGTGGTTCTCTGTCTATTTTAAACGTCACGTGACCCTTCTCTCCATCTGAAAATTTCAGATTGCATCCAAGACGGCGGCTTCCAAAATGGCCGACATGGTAACGCCGTCTCACAGGTCACCCCCTCTCCCACTTCATATTAACTTGACTGTAAGTTCCTCTTAATCTATTTTTGTTTTGTAGGGGTGGTACCACATCGACAATTTTAGTGCGTCATTCTGAGATCAGGAGAATACACAGTCTGTACTCTTTATTCTTTCACTGAATTTGGTATAGAATTGATCTCGTGACTTCCAACGTTGAAATAGTACACGGCATTAAAGGGCTGTGTATATAACAGTCGGTTGTATGAAATCGGCGCAGTAAGTTCGGACGCTGTAGAGACGTGACAGAATAACGCAAAGGGATGTACCGTGTTTGGACGTGCCCCTGGTCCTACGGACAATTAAAAGGCTTATTTTTTGGTGTATCAGTGCACACTGTACAACGTGTCTACTAGGATTGATGTACTAGATGTGGGCATGTAACACTGCGCAATAACAGTGGTCCTAAAATGTTTCTAATCGACAGAGACCAGAACTGAATGTCATGACTTGACAGTAGCAGTTGGTAGCACACCCTACGAGAATCTCTATCAATAAAGGAAGAACCAGCTGAACCAGTTTCGGATCCACTATGGCGATCAGTTTCGTGCGACAGGTTCCTCGCAAAATCCTATTGCTCACCACGGTACATAAAGCAGCATGTCTTCAATCCACCAAACGACGCAAACTGGACGGCAACTATAGCGTGATCTGCTACTTTGCCTCTTTTAAAATGACTGAAGGCGAAGAGCCGTAGCGACGACCACATAATACGCATAGCTCGCGAAGTCTGCAGAGTTTAGTTGAAGCTGTAGCAGTCGTGTGATGTATCAGTAGCGTTTCTCGTACCGTGTTTGGGGCCCACTCATTCAGGTTATCGTTAACACGAACCAGGATGCATGTTTCTACATCCTCACTTGCGAATAGTTGTCCGTTCGTTGACATCTTCATAGTGAGTACGCTGTTAACGGTCTCATCTTCGAAGAGGACAAAAGCTGGACGCGTACGTTCTTGGTTTGACGAACACTCAGGCACCCTAACTCGATTACCGATGAAGCGACTAGGGTTTACACCAAACCGTGTTAACCAAGTTGGTAGTTTGTCTACACCGAGTTCAAAATGACTTAAATCGAGCTGGAAAACTGAGAACATTCAATGCCGTTCTCTCTTTCGCGTCTGCGCAGGTTACGATTCAGTTTAGTTAACCAATCGGAGCTTCGTGGTTTCCCTGTAGGACATTACACATACGTATATAGTCAAGACCGTAATGAATGCTAGAGAGGGCGGAAATTTTGGTCGTTCGGCTTGACATTTTGAAGACAGATTTGTGGCAAATCTGAAGCATGCTGTACAGATTTTGACGGCGATCGTAATGTAGCCAAAAGCCTGTTCACGAACATGATTGATTGCATACCGTGCTGCAGGCCACAATTTTGTGTCCTTCGACATGAAATTTTGAGGAGGGTGATACATCCAGATTTTGTTTGAATGATTTGTCGGCGATCTTTCGAACTTAAGGCAGCCAATTGCGTCGTCGCGAGCATTACTTAATGTCATACTACAGGATGAAATTTAAAAATACACTCATGAGACTCTTTAAGTTTGGTGTAAGATTTGGACAATCTTAAAGCAGCCAGATGCCTCGTCATGTGCATTAATGGTGACCGTGCTACAGGCAGCAATTCGATAATACACTCATCAGACACCCACATTTCGTCGTAAGGATTTTGACAGCGATCTTAAGATGGCTAAATACCACAGCTCTAGCATGAATGGTGTAAAGCTACCGCTTCGTCACCGTTTCCCTCAGCCACTCTGTGCTTAACATTTTATACACACCAAAAAAAGTTTTGCATCACCTTGATTACGAAAGTTCCGGAACCTTAACAGAAAATTGGAATAGAGATCAATGAAAACATCATTTCCACCCTTTTTATTGCTCATGAAAACCACACACTGCATGTTGTACCACCATACGGCCAGACCTTCAGAGATGGTGGTCCAGATTGCTGTACACACTGGTACCTCTAGTACCCAGTAGCAAGTCCTCTTACATTGAGGCATGCCTGTGTTCGTCGTCGCATACTATCCACAAGTTCACCAAGGCAATTTTGGTCCAGATAGTTCCACTCCTCAACGGCCCTTTTCAATTTATCCCAGGCATGTTCGATAGGGTTCATGTTTGTAGAACATGCTGGCCACTCTACTCGAGCTTACTCGTTATCCTGAAGGAAGTCATTCACAAGATGCCCACGATGGGGGCGCGAATTGTCATCATTGAAGACGAATGCCTCGCCAATATGCTGCCGATATGGTTGACTATCGGTCGTAGGATGGCACTCACGTATCGTACAGCCGTTGCGGCGCCTTCCACGACCACCAGAGGCGTACGTCGGCCCACATAATGCCACCCCAAAACAGCAGGGAACCCCCACCACTCACTGGACAGTGTGTCTAAGGCGTTCAGCCTGACCGGGTTGCCTCCAAACACGTCTCCGTGAGTGTGTGGTTGAAGTCATATGCGACACTCATTGATGAAGAGAACGTGATGCCAATCCTGAGCGGTCCATTCGGCATGTAGTTGGGCCCTCTGTACCGCACCGTATGGTGTCGTGGTTGCTAAGATGGACCTCGTTATGTACGTCCGGAGTGAATTTGCGCATCATGTAGCCTATTGGGCATAGTTTGAGTCTTAGCACGACATCCTGTGGCTGCACGAAAAGCATTATTCAACATGGTGGCGTTGCTGTCAGGGTTTCTCCGAGCCATAATCCGTAGGTAGCAGTCATCCACTGTAGTAGTAGCCCTTGGGCGGCCTGAGCGAGGCATGTCATCGACAGTTCCTGTCTCTCTGTATCTTCTCCATGTCCGAACAATATCGCTTTGGTTCAATCCAAGACACCTAGACATTTCCCTTGTTGAGAGACCTTCCTGGCTCAAAGTACAATGCGGACGTGATCGAACCGCGGTTTAGGCATGTTTGAACTACAGACAACACGAGCCGTGTACCTCCTTTCCTGGTGGTATGACTGGAAGTGATCGGCTGTCGGATCCCCTCCGTTTAATAGGCGGTGCTCATGCATAGTTGTTTACAGTTTGGGAGGGTTTAGTGACGTCACTGAACAGTCAAAGGGACTGTGTCTGCGACACAATATCCGCAGTCAACGTCTATCTTCAGGAGTTCTGGGATCCGGGGTGATGCAAAACCTTATTTGGTGTGTGTATATAGGCCTGCATATTTCCTACCTGCTCTTGTTCTACACAGATCCACTTATAAAAAAGAATTATAAAATATGTCACGAATTTCGACAAAAAAGAAAATCATATAAGCAACTGCACATTTTAAGATGAGTGAGTGACGTCCCGCTCTATATGCATAGACACAACTCGGATTCGGTCGGCGTGACGGCGGCAAACTAATCTCTAGCGAAACCATCATCGATAGAGCCGACCACAGCGCACCGCGTAAACACGGCACGAGTTAGTAACAACCTAACTCGGAAAGACCCCTATACCCGAGTTAACCCGGTTCAGTAGCTCGAGTTGACCCACCTCTAATCCCAATTATCTTGATCTTAAACCCAAAGAGAATGTCTGTGACTACATTTCCTGACGGTGAAGCACCCAGAATTGGAAGAGGAAAAAAAAAAAACTAAACTTCACAAGTTGAGACGGTATGTGATGTTATTTCAGCGTTTATAAGATCAAATTAACTGTACAAACAACTCGGAAGAAAGAGCCCACTTATCAGTATGACGTTGCATCCAATCTGGTCTGGATGCCTGCAAAGATTCGGTTGGGAATGGTGTCATAAAGACATTGTGTTCCCTCCTGAGGCAAGCTGTCTCACATCTGCAGTAACTGGTCACGATATTCTGGCCACTGGGACTGGGACAGAGCTGATGTGCGGTCTCTGGTGGCCGTGGGTGTATCTTATCAGACGCAGGCAGTTCATAGAGGCACATGACATATGTGCACTAGCATTGTCATGTTGAAAAATGGCACCATGAAACAGTCAGATAAGTAGTTATGCATGAGGACAATGCTTCTCGGTCATGGTACCACCCCAGACGCAGTCGTTTGCATTGTTATATTAACAACAACATACATATGGTACAGTAGTTTCTTTGTCTGGCTGATAATCCCCGAACAATGATGCAGGATGACACAGAATGTTGCAGGGATTGCATTAGTTGTTCCCGTATGGCAGGCAGGGATAAAAACAAGTTAATATGTGCTTGGTGCACAATATGGCGGTTTTCCCTTACGGTGATCAAACGTGGTCGACAGTAAGCTTGACAAAAAGTGTGCCTACCCTACGTTTTTGTTTAGCGCAGCAATGGGCCACTATCACATGTGAATGCACCACTAATCTGGATACTATGCGATTCTACCAGCTGGCCAAATGGAGACGCACAATAGGGGCCCTTTCAAACTCTGTCAGGTGCTGATAACGCTGCTCCATACGAGTATGAGACACATCTGTGTCCTTCACAGTGATCACTCAATGTCTCATGCCGTTCATGCTCTTTATACATTCTACCAGGCTTGGTAACAGCACTAAACATGAACAACGCTAATACACTCTGGTGATTACTCTTCCTGTCAAAGAGCATTGCACCCTACACATTTCGACTGATGATATGTACATTGCTTTCTGGCCATAGCTTTTGCATGTTCCATAATTTAGCAGGGTAGCAGTGTATGTTCAAGACGACCTTGACTTACATGTTACACTGACAAGGACATCATGTATCAGGCTGATCATTTGGGTTCCATGGTGCACCTATTCCCTCTCCCCTGAGGAACTACTGGGAATTGATCGAGGTTACCCAGGGTAATCACCAAGGCCATTGTGCGACTTACATTCAGTTCCCAGTGTGGAGGGGCTGATTGATCCTCATTGGTCGAGAGTGGTGAGAAAGAGAGAGAGAGAGAGGGGGGGGAGGTGGTGAGGGGAGGAGAGACTGGAGGTTGCCCTGGGAGGCGCACAATTGCCTGGCTGGTTCCCCTGGCTGATCTTGATCAATTCCTTGTGGTTCCCTAGGGAGAGAGAGTCAAGTGGGTAACCTGGCGCTATATGTTCTTATCAGTGTAACCTGACACTCAAGGTCATGGTCTTCTTGAACATAGACTGCTATCGTACTTTTTTTTCCAGGCAGTGTGTTCGAACTGGGAGTCAAATGTAGCAATCTACATCCCCGAATAGTTCGAGCAGGATATGGCAAGCCTGAAGAAATTTGTAGTCTTGTGCGTTCTTTGTCGTTTTCCAAAGATTAATTTTTAGCCCGATGTGCTTATTATTTGTCAAGGAGTCCTAAGCGGAGAAACCGCTGTATCAGTGTATTCTCGGTGCCTTTCCCGGATGACATGGATTGCGATGACACGCAACTCCTCCTCTAGAATCCCAAAGAGCAGTGAGGAGCCGCGTCATCGGCCCCCAGCAGTCCCCGGCTCTGGCGGCACAAAGACCGGCGCCGCAGTCCGCGGCGTCGGCGTCTGCGTCGCGACGCCGACCCGGCGACTGTTATTGGACAGGCGAGTGACGCGCACCATCGCCATGCGCTCCCGGAATTCCCACAGGACGACCCGCCTGCCCGGGAAACCGACTGCCCGACTGGCACGACTTCGAAATTTTGGCCCGTCGCGTGGCACTCTGCCGAGGTCACGTGTGTACTGCGACTGAGCTGGGCTAAACGGGCGTCGAATCAGCTTTCATCACTAACTGTCGCTGGCAGCAGAGCTGAGACACTGAAGCGAGGAGAGAAGGCACGAGGCTTGTGTGTCAGCAAAGTCTGAGACGGATGTGTGTTGAAGTGGCTTGTGTACGCTTCCTAAAACGAAACATACACCTCGCTCTTTGTGACGAAAACAGGAATCACCGACAGAGAAAGAAGCACCGGGAGATGTCTGTTTAGTAATTATTGACTTAAGTACCTGACCTCAGACCTACATAATATGACAGAAAGTACCAAAACATAGTTTTTGACTAGTGATAGTACGGAACTAGGCTGAGAATTTTATTTACCTGTTCATTTGTCAACTTTTATCAGATTCTGTGGGACTAATTTCAATTAAAGCTATGTTAGGCACATAAGGTTGTTTGATATCACAGTATTTTACTGGAAATTGTGATTTGGAGTTCTTGGCCCCTTCCTTTCCCCTGCTCTCTCTAGTGACTCACAGTTACGCCACCCTTTTTCATCAAAGAATCAGTTGGTTTCTGCGTCGTAATTGCTCGTGTTTGTGATTCTGACATTTGTGCAATCACTGTATGTCACAAATACGATACATTTAATCGACACCACAAATTAACAAAACAAGTACGGCCACTAAAAATACTCGGGCGTAAGAACAAAAAATGAACTTAATACTCACGACGGATCATTGGCCATCTATATTCTGAACATTGACTTGCCTCAAACCTTAACATGGCTGGCAGTGACAGAACGTTAAGCAATTCTCAGTTGAGAACGCATTGAGCATTATAGACAGCGCCCTCCAAACATTTCTTGATTTTTACTATCTAACACGCCACGTGGACAGAATTTGGCACGATATCCGTCAGGAGGACATCTAACAACTCTGTCAATCAGTGCCAAACCAAATAACAGCTTGCAAAAGGGCCAGAGGTGGCCCAACGGGTTACTAATTTTCTCAATTTGTGAAGTTTTCTCTTTTGAACGAATCATCCCATTTTTCTGAAATTCTAATCATTTTTTTGTCTGTACATGTACCTCACGCGTAACGATTTCTGTCTCATTCGAATAATTCCTTCATAGTGCGTCGTTTTTCTTTTTCTTTATTTTCTTCGAATGTCTTCATTTTCTCCTCTGTATGAGTTACATGCTTCTTACCAAGAGCTGTTACAGAAGTTATCCACTACGTTGCGGCAAGCCAACAGAAGTGTGATGTAAGTGGAGGAGATCGTTGGAGACGAAGTGATAAAAGTGTTTCACCAACAGTTAAACTGTAACAACCTCTATAGCCGGATAGGTGGCTGTGTTGAACATAAAACTTGAACACCACGTGGTATAATCCAGAACGGTGTTAAGCGAGCGTTGTATTAATGGAAGAAGGAATGAGAAGTCAGTGGCACCTACACACAGATTAAAAGTTTTAAATGATATCTTAAACCACTAACTGACTTCCTGTCAATTAGTGATAGAAGAACAAGAAAGGGTGAGAGACGTGCTTTTATTTATTGGGATAGCGATATGCACACACGCAGACTGCTCAAGTATCGCGTACACACGGTATAAAAGGGCAGTCACTGTATGGCGAGAGGTGGGGGGGGGGGGGGGGGGTAGACGGGAATTAACAGACTCTGAACTCGGAATGGTAGCTGGAGCGAGACGCATAGGCATTACCTCTCAACACGGACAACGCAGTGGCGATGGCCTTCACTTAACGACCGAGAGCAGCGGCGTTTGCATAGAGTTGTCAGTGTTAACGTACAAGCAGGACTGCTTGAAATAACCGCTGAAATAAATGTGGGACGCACGATGAACGATCGACGCGGTGCCTTTGCTAACAGCACGACATCGACTGCGGGGTCTGTCTAGGGCTCGTAACCGTATTGGGTGGACCATAGATGACTGGAAAACCGTAGTCTGGTGAAATGTGTCCAGGTTTCAGTTGTTAAGAGTTGATAGCAGGGTTCGAGTGTGTCGTGTACCCCACGAAACCACGGACTCTGGTTGTCAAGAAAGTAGTGTGCAAGTTGATGGTGGCTACATAACGGCGTGGGTTGTGTTTACATGGAATGGACTGGGTTGCCTGGTCCAACTGAACAGATCATTGACTGGAAATGGTTATGTTCCGCTACTTGCAGACCATTTGTAGCCATTCATGTATTTCATGTTCCCAAGTAACTATGTCACCGGGCCACACTCATTCGTGATTGGCTTGAAGGACATTCTAGACAATTGGGACGAATGATACGGGCCGGCCGGAGTGGCCGAGTGGTTCTAGGCGCTTCAGTCTGGAACGGCGCGACAGCTACGGTCGCAGGTTCGAATCCTGCCTCGGGCATGGATGTGTGTGATGTCCTTAGTTTAGTTAGGTTTAAGTAGTTCTAAGTTCTAGGGGACTGATGACCTCAGATGTTAAGTCCCATAGTGCTCAGAACCATTTGAACCATTTTTGAATGATACGGCCACCAGGATCTCCAGATATGAATCCCATTGAACATTTTTGGGACATAATCGAGAAGTCAGTTCGTGCACAAGATCCTGCACCCGCAACATTTTCGCAATTATGGACGGCTATAAGAACAGCATGGCTCAGTATTTCAGCAGGAGACTTCCAACGACTTGTTGAGTCTATACCGCATCGAGTTGCTGCACTCAACCGGCGAGAGGAGATGAGTGACGATATCTGTCACCTCAATGTATAAGACAAATCTGTTCCTTTGCGCTGAGCAGATGAGATGATAGCACTTGGTACAGGAGAACTTAATTTTAAGTCAGAAATGCAGCAATGTCGTCTTTTGACTGTTAGAAAAAGTATGTTTTTCAGTACTGTTTCGAGACGGAAACCTACGGTTAACATCCGGATGAAATTATAAGCAGATAGGTGTTAGAAAGATATTTTTCATAATTTGAAAGATTCACTGTCATTTTACGTTTTCGCTTCTCATTAGCGTTATGTAATACAATTTTGTACGTGAATGAGGTATGGCTTCTGATATCACTGCAGGACCGAATGTGTTCTCCTTCATTACAGCTTCCTGCAGCAAGATGCCTTTCAGCGTTGCTAATTTCATCTTTCCAACGTGTGAGATCGGACTTTCTGTCATCTGTATTAACTAATTATTCCATGTGTGTTTCTAGTGCCCTATGTTAATGGCCAAGTGCCCTTGTGCTAATATGTATTAATTTTCGATCGAAATCATTTCTAAATTATTTTATGTTCAAGTGGGAAAAAATTCCAGTGAGTTGGTTAAGTAACCTCCCATGACTGCAGTCCGAGAGCCAAATTTATGATATTGAAAGCCTGCATAAAATGTGAGGTTCGAGTTACCAACGTGACTGTTCACTTAACAGAACGATTCACACGTGTTCTTGATGACACCTGCTTTTGTAGGACTTTTACTGTTGCAAGTATGTGTAATTTAAGTGAGCAGTTAATAATACGAGTTATAACTGAGCGGTAATTCTTTTCCTGCATTTAAAAGGTAACGACGCTGCAAAAATCCACGCTGAGTTGGTGTAAGCCTGCAATACCCCGTCATGTGACACACTTATTAGATGATGTCGACACTTCCAGTGTACTGAAACAAGTCTGAATGACGAACAGTGAAGTGGTAGCTCACGTGTTTGCGAGAAAAATGTGAATCGGAAATGAAGCACACGCACTAGTGTTGCGGCGTATCACAGTCTAGGCGATAGAGGAAGCAGTGAGAATAACTTGAACAGCATTCTGGACATGACCGGGGCCACCACACGCTGAGTTTCGCGAGCGCTCGCACACATTCAAAAAGATAGCGGAACATAGGCATCAACGGAAATGTTGCCCTGTGTCAAGCAACCCAGATTACGTCTTAACCGCCTAATCACCATGGTCGATTTCTACGTGTATCAGTACGACCTCAGGGCGTAGGAGTAAATCTGGGAACACATGGATTCCTATGGTTCAAATGGCTCTGAGCACTGTGACACTTAACATCTGAGGTCATCAGTCGCCTAGACTTAGAACTACTTAATCCTAACTAACTTAAGGATAGCACACACATCCATGCCCGAGGCAGGATTCGAACCTGCGACCGTAGCAGCAGCGCGGTTCAGGACTGAAGATCCTAGAACCGCTCGCTCACTACGGCCGGCTCACATGGATTCATCACCACCAAAAAACACGAATACAAAATCATCGGGCAAGGTGACGGTGAGTGTTTTATGGGAGTGCTAAATGTGGTGCAAAGAGATTAAGGTAGTAAGGGTCAGAAATCACAAGATCATAGTACCGAAATATCCTGAGGAGGTCACGGGAGACTGTCAAGACGAAGCGTCGTGAGAAGCTGTCTAAGGGCGTTCTTTTTGGATCACGACGACACCCCAGCTCATTCTATACAGAAAATAGTCGCACTTGTTGCTCCTTTTGATTAGCAAATTTTTCGTCATTCGCATATACTTTTGACATCGAATGAAGAAACTAATACGTGGCAGGAATCGCCACATAACGACAAGAGATTTTAGGGATGGTACGTTTCCTGTAAAGACAAAATGCTGGCTTCTACAGGCAAGGTGTGCTCCAAGTCATCCACCGTTGGGAAAAAACGTTTCATTCTGAAAGGTGCATATCTAGAGAGGAAGCAACACTATCACCAGTTTTCATGGTCAAAGATGGAGTTTTTCGAAGTGATTATAACTTTGTAGATAACGCATAAACAAAATATTGTCTTCGAAGCCTAAACAGAATAGCGGCAGATGATTGACAAATGTCGCGCGAAGAGTGACGGGTATGCTACCCAGCCTTATTTTCTTCCAGTCTCGTCACATTAGAGTCAGAAACGTTTTCTCCGCAATAATTTGACGGAAACTATACATTTCCCCACGGAGTAATCAGAGCATCTCTTAATCGGTGTCACTGACTCACGTGTATGTACTACTACAGACATACTCCGCAAAAATCAGCACGGCGCGTGGCGAATGGTATCCTGTACGGCTTCTACTAGCCATTACCTTTCCTCTCCCACTCGCAAATAAATCGAGGGAAAGGCGATTATCTATACGCCCCGTACGAGCGCTGACTTCTCTCATCTTATCTTCGTGGTTCTCACTCGAAATGTACGTTGGGAGGAGTAGAATCGTTGTGCAGTCAGCTTCAAATGACGCTTCTCTAAATTTTCTCAAATCCGTTCCTCGAAAGAAACATCGCCTTCCCTCCAGTGATTCTCTATTGAGTTCTCGAAGCATCTCCGTAGCACATGTTTGTTGCTGAAATATACCAATAACAAATCTAGGAGCACGCCTCTGAATTGCTGCAATGCCTTTAATCCGAACTGGTAGGAGTCCCAAACACTCGTGCAGTACTCAAAAATGGACCACACTAATACATCCTCGTTCCATTTCACATCGCTTCGCAGTATTACGAGGGCAGTTCAATAAGTAATGCAACACATTTTTTTCTGAAACAGGGGTTGTTTTATTCAGCATTGAAATACACCAGGTTATTCCCCAATCTTTTAGCTACACAACACTATTTTTCAACGTAATCTCCATTCAATGCTACGGCCTTACGCCACCTTGAAATGAGGGCCTGTATGCCTGCACGGTACCATTCCACTGGTCGATGTCGGAGCCAACGTCGTACTGCATCAATAACTTCTTCATCATCCGCGTAGTGCCTCCCACGGATTGCGTCCTTCATTGGGCCAAACATATGGAAATCCGACGGTGCGAGATCGGGGCTGTAGGACGCATGAGGAAGAACAGTCCACTGAAGTTTTGTGAGCTCCTCTCGGGTGCGAAGACTTGTGTGAGGTCTTGCGTTGTCATGAAGAAGGAGAAGTTCGTTCTGATTTTTGTGCCTACGAACACGCTGACGTCGTTTCTTCAATTTCTGAAGAGTAGCACAATACACTTCAGAGTTGATCGTTTGACCATGGGGAAGGACATCGAACAGAATAACCCCTTCAGCGTCCCAGAAGACTGTAACCATGACTTTACCGGCTGAGGGTATGGCTTTAAACTTTTTCTTGGTAGGGGAGTGGGTGTGGCGCCACTCCATTGATTGCCGTTTTGTTTCAGGTTCGAAGTGATGAACCCATGTTTCATCGCCTGTAACAATCTTTGACAAGAAATTGTCACCCTGAGCCACATGACGAGCAAACAATTCCGCACAGATGGTTCTCCTTTGCTGTTTATGGTGTTCGGTTAGACAACGAGGGACCCAGCGGGAACAAACCTTTGAATATCCCAACTGGTGAACAATTGTGACAGCACTACCAACAGAGATGTCAAGTTGAGCACTGAGTTGTTTGATGGTGATCCGACGATCATCTCGAACGAGTGTGTTCGCACGCTCCGCCATTGCAGGAGTCACAGCTGTGCACGGCCGGCCCGCACGCGGGAGATCAGACAGTCTTGCTTGAACTTGCGGCGATGATGACACACGCTTTGCCCAACGACTCACCGTGCTTTTGTCCACTGCCAGATCACCGTAGACATTCTGCAAACGCCCCTGAATATCTGAGATGGCCTGGTTTTCCGCCAAAAGAAACTCGATCACTGCCTGTTGTTTGCAACGCACATCCGTTACAGACGCCATTTTAACAGCTCCGTACAGCGCTGCCACCTGTCGGAAGTCAATGAAACTACACGAGACGAAGCGGGAATGTTTGAAAATATTCCACAAGAAATTTCCGGTTTTTTCAACCAAAATTGGCCGAGAAAAAAAATGTGTTGCATTACTTATTGAACTGCCCTCGTACAACTAGATATGTAATCGACGTGACTGTGTGGAGCAGGACACTACTAACGCTGTATCCGACCATTAGGGATTTGTTTTTCCTATTCAGCTGCCTTAACTTACATTTTTCCATCCATCACACCAACTATAAAGTTTGTCTCAGTCACTTGTATCCTCCGACAGTCATTCAATGACGATTCCTTCCCGTACACCACAGCATCACCAGCCAGCAAACAGCTACAGACAGCTGCTCACCCCACCTGCCAACATCGTTTATGTATAAATGAAATAAAAGTGACCCTATCACACTTCCATGGGGCACTTCTGACGATACCCTTGTCTCTGATGCGTATCTGCCATCGAGTACAACGTACTAGGCTCTCTTACTTAGCAAATCTTCGAGTCACTAACATATCTAGGAACCTATTCTGAAAGCTAGCACCTTTTTTAACTGTCTGCAGTTTGGCACCGTGTCTTGAAATGAAGCATATCGAATCTGCCTGCTGCCCTTCATTCATAATTCACAGTGTATCATGTGACAAAAGGGCAAGCTAACCTTCGCAAGAACGATGCTTTTTAAAACCATGCCGATTCGAGGAAATTTACTGTATTCCAACTGAGGATGTTTTCAAGAACTTTGAAGCAAACAGATGTTAAGGATATTGGTCTGTAATTTTGCAGGGCCGTTCTTTCACCCTCTTTAAATGCAGGAGTCACCTGTGCTTTCTTTCATTCCCTTGGGACTTCGCGCTGAGCGAGAGATTCAGGATAAAGACAATCTAAGTAAGGGGTGAATGTGGTAGATTGCTCTTTGTAAAATGGAATTAGAATTTCATCCGGACTTAGCGACTTATTTATTTTCAACTCTTTCAGTTTTTCTCTACGTCAGGGATATCTTACTGCGTTCTCCATACGCAGGTCTGTGCGATGATTAAACGGTTGCGCGCAGTTCGCTACTGCAGTGGGGTGCAGAATTACGTGATTGGCAACTATAATAGGGGACCAGACGGAGGTTCTAGAATTTATCCTTCTACACTGGATTCTGTAAACCAGCTCGTGATAGGAGGAACGGGAATACATTTCTTTGTCTAAAATATGGGGTATCGTGGGTGCGGAGTCAACTTGTGAGTTAATTCATGCCTGACGCAACTATATCAATGCATACCTTCACAGTAAAGTCGGTCGCAGTGAAACGGTATAGTACCAAGATGACGGAGGAAAATTTTCGATTTTTCTGTCGTTCTATCGGGAACGCATGAATTTATAAGGCTAACAACAGCATGTGGAATTGAGACACTGCAGAGTGGAGTCTTTGCACGAAATGAGTTTCTAGCACTATCGCCAGATGTGGCTTCCAAGAACTTCGCGTTGTACGAGCTTGGAAAACTTGTTGTGCAGAGAAGTCCGCCACATTGCGCACTTCACACAGTGAGTCTGCACCGAGGAAGGAAGAGGGTTGCATACTAAACGAAGTTCTGCGGTTGCAATACCAGAACAGCTCAGGATATACACAACGCTCTGATACCATAGCGTTCTCATAGCGCTGTTAACTATGTAATGGAGCACGAAAAACAACAGCTAGTGAAACTGTAGTATTCACATGTATATGGCTACCCTTCATTGCACAGTTAAATGGCTGGCAGACGGCAGAGTGTGATAATGCTGATGTGGGTGTTATAATGGTCGCCTAGTCGTAGATATTGCTATAATCGCACTATTTCACTCCCATTTACGGAGCTTGTTAGCACTTGATGTTACGTTGGCGCCATTAAAATGCATTGTTGTAATCGCTTTTGCTTGCTGGATCACTGCTGTGTCTCGATGCTGATGCTGGCTCTAAATCTGTTTGCCTAGGGATAAAAAGATGAGGTCCCGTGTTTTTTATGTGCTTTTGATGATAAATAACGAGCGAAACCAACAAATATTTTAACTTCAAATATTTATTACTCTGGTGGCCATCTTAATTCCACTGTCCACCAAAGACAATGACACAACACAAAGCAGCACTTCTTTTACATGAATTTGCAATATTTATCCACCTCAAACAATAACACACATACACACTTTACCAAAGTGACATTCAGACTCCGCCCCAACCCTTCTTGCTGCTTCTATTTATAACCTTGTCAAAGAACTACTAATAAGAGGTATAGTTTATAAGTCACATGTACATCTGTTATCGTAATTTGTGCAGAAAAGTTATTAATTTATATCGAGTGACATAATTTAACAGGTTATTAAAATGACAGACAGATTTGTTGACGTGACAGAATAATTCTTTGTTACAAAAAGGCCATTTTTTAGAAATTCGTCAATTGACTTCTCTAATTTGCATAAATAAGTAAATAACATAACTTATTAAGAATTACATTGGTTTTCGTCTAAAATAGGAGTGTTTACGTGAATACTGAGTGAAAAGGGTCCTAGTGAACAAATAGGTTTCACTGGATGATTTTTATTTAATAAGATCCAAAATACGTATGTTGGCCACTATTTTTCGCACTTCATATCAATTAATTAAGATGAACTTAGTGTTTTCACATGATGACATTTGCTGTATCAGTGATCAAGTGATATTAACTTTTGTGTGGGTCAGTTATTCAGTATAATTTAATGGGTTGACTGTTTATGGAGACATGTTATGCAATCATTGTTAACATAAACAATTACTTTTCTATAATCATAAATACTCATTAAAGTGGTTGAATTTAGAGGGTATCGCATACTTCGGTACAGTAAAGCCTTTAATAGGTTCCGTTACAAAACCCCCTCGGGTAATATCATTTACAGAATGTTAATGATATTAGCCGACTAGGACAAATGTGACAGATGGCTAAAATTTGGAAAAGTTGTACTTTGGTAAATTTTTTGTTTTACTAGGCATAATATGTATGTATACAATGACTGTTACACCGTTTCAAAATGACTTTTTCCTGCAAATATTTTAGTTGTGTTGTTTCAAATGTACTTTGTGTTATGACTCTCAGTATGACAGCATAATAAAAATATTTTGTAATACGAGGTGCGGCTAGAAAAAAACCGGACTGATGCTGGAAAAAACATTTATTTACAGTTATTTACAATTTCATGTTATCTCCTTCAATGTACTTTCCTCCTCGGTCTCTACACCGCTCCATACGAATTTTCCACTGTTCATAGCAATGCTGCAGATCATTTTCGGTAAGTCCATACATTACTTCCGTCGCTTTTTCTTTTACTGCTTCAACAGTCTCAAATCTAGTTCCTTTTAAAGATGACTTGACTTTAGGGAAAAGAAAAAAGTCACAGGGGGCCAAATCAGGTGAGTAGGGTGGATGATCTAAGATAGGAATGTTGTGTTTTGCCAAAAACGTCTTCACTGACAACGCACTGTCAGCTGGGGCATTGTCTTGGTGAAGGATCCATGACTTTTTTCTCCACAAATCGTTCCGTTTTCTCCATACTCGCTCACGTAGGGTAGCCAGGACGCTAATGTAGTAATGCTGATTCACTGTTTGTCCCTCTGGTACCCAATCAATGTGCACAATCCCTTTGATGTCAAAAAAACAATCATCATTGCCTTGATTTTCGATTTTGACATTCGTGCTTTTTTTTGTCGTGGAGAACCAGGAGTTTTCCAATGCATCGATTGGCGTTTAGTTTCGGGATCGTAAGTAAAAAACCACGATTCTTCGCAAGTAATAACATTTTGTAAGAAGGTGGGATCGCTTTCAATGTTTTCCAGGATGTCAGAACAAATCATTCTTCGGCGTTCCTTCTGTTCAATTGTGAGACACTTTGGAACCATTTTTGAACACACTTTGTTCATGTTGAAACTTTCATGAAGAATCTGCCTAACACTTTCCTTGTCAACTCCTGTTAACTCAGACACTGCTCTGATTGTTAAACGACGATCTTGTCGAACAAGTTTACCGATTTTTTCAATGTTTGCATCAGTTTTTGCTGACAATGGTCTGCCAGTGCGAGTGTCATCACTGGTGTCTTCGCGGCCATCTTTAAATCGTTTAAACCACTCAAACGCTTGTGTTCGCGATAAACAATCATCGCCGTACACTTGTTGTAACATTACAAACGTTTCACTTGCAGATTTTCCTTGTTTGAAACAAAATTTGATATTAACACGCTGTTCTTTCTGTACACTCAACATTTTCCGACGCACAGACAAAAAACGTCAACTACTTAAAATAGACGCCACGGGCAGACTGAGTGCAGGAGGCAGATGAAACTCGAGCAGTAGGTGGAGCGAGAGTCACGTGACAGGCCACGCGACTTTCAGCCTTATTGCATTCGTTTTATTGTTTCACCAGTACTAGTCCGGTTTTTTTCTAGCCACACCTCATATATGAAAGTAAAAAAAAATTGTATAATCTTTGCTCCCAGTGAGTCATATGGAAAATGATCAAAAACAGACACAAATATATCACATGCGATGATAAGATATATAAAACAATATATATGTAAATTATTTCAAAGTCAGCTCTCATTGAGTCACAGAACAATCAAGATAATAGAAGGAACATAAATATATTACATAGATGGGCAGGTCATATGTCCATAAGAAAATATTGCAACTGTCTGCTCTTTTTGAGCCTCATAATGGAAATGAAAACAAAGAACATAGTTATAAGTATGGACATGACATATACACACAAACTCTAGACAAGTCACATGTATGAATATAATATGCATTTGAAAAAAAAAGTTTTTTAAATATTGTCTCCCATTGAGAGACACAGTCAAGATAGCACAAGAACATATTAATACCAAAATTGCACACTTAAATTGGTCACAACATCACACAAACATCAAACTTTGTGAACATCTGATTAGCTGTAGAAAATTGTACAAAAATCTTATGCCTAAGAAAAGAATAGTAAGAAAATGATGGGTCTTGCACAACAATTTTTACATTGTCTTTTATATTTGGTGCAAGTATGTCCCATATTCAACAATACAAAGAAACGTAATAAATGTTTGTCACCTCTTTGGGTGCATGGTTAAACTTGCCCATTGCAAGTAAAGAAGATGTCTCAAAATTTAATATTCAATAGTGACAATAAATATATAAAAACATTCTCTCAGAGATCTGGAACTTTACCAGGGTCTGTAGGATGAGTGGTAGTTGCTATATGACACACCCAGTAAAAATCTTTGCTGGTAAAATGCTTTACTGAAAATGGGTAAGTAATTGTATTCAAAAAGGGAAATGTGCTTAATCATGTTTATATGGTTTCAATTCAGTGATGTTTCTTAATCCAAATGACCTTCTTGATCTGGGAAAAATATGTCTATACACATTAGGATGTGGGCTTCCTTTTATTTCAATTGTACCAATGTAAATATAAAAAAACTTCTTACGTTCAGCTGACAATAATTTGGATTTATCTTGTGTCTTGACGAGTACAAGGGCGCCTGGTTTGAACTCTGTAACTTTTCCTTTAGGTGCATGTCTCCTTTTTCTTGATTCCCCTTGTTTTTCATGGTTTCCTGTACACAGTCTTCTCTTTCTTGCAAGTGGTATTCCATACGGCTTTATAAAGAAAGGTTCATGAGGTTTTAACTGTAATTTACATTCATAATATTTCACTCTACCAGGTCTGTCATCAAACACATCTTGAAATTCCCATAATAACTCTTTTAATTTTTCCTTCTGTGTACTATTTAGGCTTCCAGCTTCCCCCAGTATTTCCTCTACTAACTTATCAAACTCTTGACCCTCTGCATCTCCCTCTAAGTTCTCATCTGGGTAATAAACACCCTCATTTTCATGATACACTGATTGAATGTGGTTACAGCTGTCACCACAGTTTAAAATTAACAAATTCACTAGACAGCTTTGTTGCGTAACAGGTTCTATAATACACATTTGTTTTGCTGCAAAATTAAACTCAGCATTCACTTTTAATATCCAATACATACCTAAAATGAAATTTTCGTTCTGGTTATCTACTACTAAGCATCCATGTTCAAAATTTAGGTTATCAATTTTAAAAGTAAGTAACACTTGTTTCCTAACTACCTTACTGGCTCTGCCTGTAGCTCCTTTCACTTTTAATCCAACAACTGGCATCTCAGGAAAATCTAAGAGAATTTCTGAGCTTCTCTCTAAGTCTAGAAGTGGTGGCAGAAACAGTACTTCCTCTGTTCACTAACACTCTTCCTTCCCACTTGTCAATGTTTACTTTAACATATGGACAACGTAGCTCCACATTTTTGTCTATTTCATTATTTTCAAACATTAGATCATTTTCAATTTCTTTAGTTCCTAAGTGTAATGTCTCTTTCATACACTTACACACATCCCTCTCTGTTTGCAAAGCATTGACATTTAAATATAAACCTTTGTTTTGATCTGTTCCTCTTAACACTGTGTTGCCACTTAAACTACTGTTTTCACCCCATTTTTTATGAAGTCCACTATGGATTCTTATCCACCACGTAGGATACAAGGTTGCACTTACCTTTGCTAATTCTTTCCAAAAGGCATCTTTGTTTATACGGTTTCCATAGTTGTTCCACAAAACTTCTAAAAACTTTTCCCCTTTTTCTTGAAAACACACATTTACATTCCATCCCTTTATATTTTCTTTAATATTGTTATTATTACCATTCTCATAGATTAGTGTTTCATAGTTCCCAACAGGTAATAGCTTTTCATCAGATACACATTCCCTAGCCTGCATTTCACTTAAATTAATCCCATTATTACCCATATTTGTCACATCACATCATCACTTTTCAGTTCCAGAAATACTTCTATTTCTTGTAGGATTTTTAGTAGAGATAGGAAGATACTAGAGCAGGAGGGGAAAATTGCCGCCCTTCAGGCTGAGTTAGACAAGGCCAGGGGAGATCTTGACAGGTTAAGGAGGGCGAAGGGTAAAGAGAGATGGGAAGTGGCAACAGGCAACAGGAGGAACATGCCTAGAATTTTGTCTGACAGCTTTATGGTGAATGTGGAAAATAGATTTGACCTGTTGCTTCAGTTAGAAGCTGGTGAGCCTCAAGCAGTTGCAGGTGTAGACAGGGCACAACAAACTTTCAGCAGCAAATTGAAAAGTGAGAATGTAGGGAAATCAGTAAAGAGAAAGAAAGTGTTGTTGTTAGGTAGTTCCCATGGAAGAGGTGTTGGCCAACTTTTGCAGGATGAACTAGGATCAGAATACCAGGTCACCAATTTTTTTAAACCTAGTGCTGGTGTGGAGCAGGTGACAGAGGATTTAGGATCACTTTGCAAAGATTTCAGTAAGGAAGACACTGTGGTTATAGTGGTTGGGGCAGGTAACAGTATTGACAGAGATCCTGGGTACAGTATAGAGTGTGACCTGGCGAAGATTGCATCAGCATCGAAGCATGCTAGTGTTGAGTTTGTATCTGTTCTTGGGCGCCATGACCGACCTCATTTGAACTCTTCTGTCAAGAGAGTTAATTTGGAGCTGGAACGGCTGCTCATGTCGGATGCGGGGTCACACATTGGTGTGGTTCATGTTGATTCTCTCAGTAGGTGGGACTATACTACGCATGGCCTTCACCTCAACAGGAAGGGGAAGGGTAAATTGGCTGGGGAAATAGCAGGAAAGTTAAAGGGGGGAGGCACTGTCATGAGTGGTAAAATACCAGTGGTTGTAGGATTCAGAAAAGACCCTTTTTTAGGGTAGGGAGGACAGAAAGAAAGCAAATTTTAAGAGGTTAGAACTGAGACAAACCTTCAGCTTGAGAAAGAAATCAAGAAACATAATTCCAGCTTATTACATCAGCATTAACAGCCATTGGTTAAGAATTTTCAACTGTCAGCAGATATTTTAACTCCACCCAATTTTAACTCAGTCAATGAGAAATGTCAGCTATCTTTATTGCATCAAAATATTCGAGGACTGAGAAATAAAATTAATGAATTAACTATCTGCATAGATGAATTAGAGTCTTCAAACCCAGCTGACATAATCTGCCTCTCTGAACATCATGTGACCACTGGTATAGAACTTTTAAGTTTTACAGGGTATAGGTTAGCATCTCACTTTTGTAGATCAGAAATGAAGAAAGGAGGAGTTGCCACATTCATCAGGAACTGTCATAAATTTAAGAACATAGACATTCATAAATTTTGCCAGAACAGCATATGGAAGCATGTGAAACAGAATTATAATTTCACAAAAAATCCTTCATAATATTAAGTGTATATCGAGCACCTGCAGGTAACTTTAATCTGTTTGTCAACCACCTTGAAGCTGTACTGGCCCATTTAACAACCAAAAACAAAGAAATAGTGGTTGCTGGTGATTTCAATGTAGATTTCCTTAAAGACTCTCCCAATGAGAACTTATTTGAGTTAGTAACACTATCATTCAACTTAATTCCCACTGTAAAGTTCCCCACTAGGATAGCCACTTGCTCACAAACAGCCATTGATAATATCTTTATAGAAAAGTCCAATGAACAAAATTATATTACAAAACCAATAGTCAATGGCCTCTCAGACCATGACATGCAGTTCCTTCTGTTAAATGTTAATACTGAACAGGATATAAAATCTGTTAATTCTGAGCTCAAGAGGGTAATCAGTAAGCCAAAAATTGATTATTTTAGGACACTCCTCAGAGACATTCACTGGACTGATGTTTACAGAGCTCATGGCATGAATGAAAAATATAACATTTTTGCTAATAAAGTGCTTACCTTATTCGAACACTGCTTTCCCCCAAAACTTACCAAGGTTAGAGCAAAGTCTACAAAGAAGCCATGGATTACTCAAGGAATAGGGGTATCTTGTAAAACAAAAAGAAAACTGTATCTGTCAATCCGAAACATTTCCAATGTTGATGCTATAGCACATTATAAGAAATACTGCAAAATATTAAAGACTGTAATACGGATGTCAAAGCAAATATATTACAAGGAAAAGATAGTCATATCAGATAACAAAATAAAGACAATATGGGATATAGTGAAGGAGGAGACCGGTAGAACCAGACATGAAGAGGAACAAATAGCATTAAGAGTAAATGATACATTGGTGACAGATGTGTATAGTGTTGCAGAACTTTTTAACAAACATTTTATAACTGTTACTGAAAAGATGGGGATGTCAGGTTCGGTAGATGCTACTATGGATTACCTTAGACCAGACACTTCAAGTAACTTCCATGATATGAATTTGACCCTTACTACCCCAACAGAAATAATGTCCATCGTAAAATCTTTAAAATCAAAAACATCTAGTGGGTATGATCAAATATCAACAAATTAATTAAAGAATGTGATTCTGAGCTAAGTAACATATTAAGCTATCTGTGTAACCAGTCGTTTATTAGTGGAATATTTCCTGAATGGCTGAAATATGCTGAAGTTAAGCCACTGTTTAAGAAGGGAGATAAAGAAATAGCATCAAATTTCCGTCCAATTTCGCTGTTGCCAGCATTCTCAAAAATTTTCGAAAAAGTAATGTACAGTCGTCTTTATAACATCTTATCTCAAATAACATACTGTCAAAGTCACAGTTTGGATTTCTAAAAGGTTCTGATATTGAGAAGGCTATCTACACTTACAGTGAAAATGTGCTTAATTCATTAGACAAAAAATTGCAGGCAACTGGTATATTTTGTGATCTGTCAAAGGCATTTGACTGTGTAAATCACAATATCCTTCGTTCTCGCTTCCCACACCCGGGTTCCCGGGTTCGATTCCCGGCGGGGTCAGGGATTTTCTCTGCCTCGTGATGGCTGGGTGTTGTGTGCTGTCCTTAGGTTAGTTAGGTTTAATTAGTTCTAAGTTCTAAGGGACTGATGACCAGAGATGTTTAGTCCCATAGTGCTCAGAGCCATTTGAACCATTTGAACAATATCCTTTTAAGTAAACTAGAATATTATAGTATAACAGGAAATGCTGCAAAATGGTTCAAATCTTATATCTCTGGCAGGAAACAAAGGGTGTTATTAGGAAAGAGACATGTATCAAGCTATCAGGCATCATCCAACTGGGAACTAATTACATGTGGGGTCCCACAAGGTTCCATTTTGGGGCCCTTACTTTTTGTTCTGTATATCAATTACCTTTCATCAGTAACATTACCTGATGCCAAGTTTGTTTTGTTTGCTGATGATACAAACATTGCAATAAATAGCAAATCAAGTGTAGTCTTAGAAAGCTCAGCCAATAAAATATTTGTGGACATTAATCACTGGTTCCTAGCCAATTCTTTGTCACTAAACTTTGAAAAAACACACTACATGCAGTTCAGAACTTGTAAGGGGTGTCCCAAGAGTATATGTCCAACATACAATGACAAGAAGATAGAAGAAGTGGACAGTGTTAAATTCTTGGGATTACAGCTTGATAATAAATTCAACTGGGAGGAGCACACCACAGAACTGCTGAAGCGTCTTAACTTATCTCTGTTTGCAATGCGAATTTTGTCAGACATAGAGGATATAAAAATGAAAAAGCTGGCATACTATGCTTACTTCATTCCATAATGTCATATGGGATTATTTTTTGGGGTAATTCATCAAGCCAAGCTAAAGTTTTCCGGGCACAAAAACATGCAGTGAGAGTTATATGTGGTGTGAACTCAAGAACATCCTGCAGAAGCCTGTTTAGGGAACTAGGGATACTAACTACTGCTTCCCAATATATTTATTCCTTAATGAAATTTGTCATTAAAAATATATCACTTTTTCAAACCAACAGCTCAATTCATGGAATCAATACTAGAAATAAGAATAATCTTCACAAGGATTTAAAGTCACTTAGTCTTGTACAAAAAGGTGTGCATTATTCAGGAACACACATTTTCAATAACTTGCCAGCAGCCATAAAAAGCTTAACAAGCAATGAAATTCAGTTTAAGAGAAGCCTAAAGGATTTATTGGTGGCCAACTCCTTCTACTCCATTGATGAATTTCTTAGTAAAACCAACTGATTTGTATATAAGTACAACATAACTTCTGCACAATTTCAGTGCAGTAATGTGTTCATTGAAAATTTGTGTGTGTGTGTGTGTTAGTACAATCTAACTTCTGCACCATTTCAGTGCAGTAATGTGTTCATTGTAAATAAGTATTACAGTACTTGTATTACCTTATAAATAAATAAAAAACTTTTTTTATTTTAAATTCAGTGCATTAGTATTTGTAAAATGACTCTTAGTGTTCATTAAAAAATGACGATCAGTCCACTTGTGACCTGTGGAATGGTACATTAGCTTATTTGTTTTAGTTGTAAATATTTGTCGTGTATTGTTGTTTTTCTGACATGTTCCACATCCTGGAGGACCTCCTCACTACGGATCAATTGGAATGAAAGTAAATCTAATCTAATCTTCCTCCACACTCTCATCAATAACATCACTTGACTTAGGATCATTATTTAAATGTCCCTCTATTACTTCTTCCTCCTTCTCCACAGTAACCCCATCTTCAGTTTCCCCCCTATGTATCTGAATCTCAGCAATTGAGTCTTTGGCTCCATTAAACACATCATCATCCCCCTTCTTATCAAATAAACGCCCAAAAATAGATTCTATCTGTGGTGTGTCTCACTTGTTATTAACACCAGTATCTTTTTCAGCCCAACTATGGAACTCTACAATACCTTCAACTTCTGCACTTTCATTAGCTACCTGTGCTTGAACATTGTTTTTTTTAACTGTATCAATTTTACACATAGTATCCCAAAACCTTTTATTAAATTCTAATTTATTCATTCTAACAACATCAGTATTTTCATGGTACTTACTCTTTACTTTGTATCCTCACCTTTTTCAGTTTCTGTTATGTGTTGTCCTGTCATAGTATTGTCTAGCCCCAAAACTACGGACATCTAGTGGGGCTGTCCACCGTTTCCCGGCTGGTTCCCTCAGTCTGTCTGTTTGTAGCTGTCGTTTTGTTCACTAGTTTCAACAAACCCCTTTCTATCTTGTTCTCTTCCCTTTATCTCTCCTCCATCCTCCCTCATGTGTATTGTTTCTGAAATCATTTTCATATCTCCTATCTCCCCTATTTGGAGCATTATTTCTATAATTTTCAAAGTCTCTCCTCCCATAATAATCTCTATTTACATTCCTGTTCCACCCCCCCCCCCCATACTGGTTGTTGCCAGAACCAAAACTTTGGTTATTTTCTCTTTCCAAGGCCCTATCTAATCTATCTACAAATTTCCGGGACTCTTCCATTGAATTGTCTGGTCCATGGACCAATTCCCACTGCAGTCAATCTGGTAACTTTCTTTTGAAAACATCAATTTGTGTCACAATATCAAAAGAGTTATTCAAGTGAGCAAGTTTTTTCAATTGATCTCTGCAAAATTTTTGCATTCCCCCTACTTTCCCTCTATACACTGGTCCATTTAAAAATTCTGACTTTAATCTGGCTTGTATGGATTGTGACCAAAATTTACAAATAAATTTAGCTTCAAACTCTTCAAAAGTAGTCCAAGAATCATTATTCTTGTTTGCCCAGGATAGGGATTCCCCTTCTAGGAATCTTTTTACTAACTTAATTTTTATGTTATCTGACATTCCTGCTACAAACATATCCTTACATTGGTGAATAAAGTCGATAGGGCGCAGATTTTCACCAGGAAAGCATTTCACTTGGATGTGCCCATACATTGTATTTTGACTGTAAAACATTTGTTTGGACATCACAGTGTCTTCCAATTGTGTATATTTAGTGTGTATATTTTCTACTTTTGTATCTACATTAGTGGTATACAGGTTGTATACTTATTTAAGGTTTTCTGATATTTTGTCTATTCTCTGATCTTATCTTTCTACATCAGTATCTACTCTGTTGTTGATGACAGCAATGCTGTCTGTGTTAGCTTGTATGTTTTCATTTAAACTTACAACTTTATCTTAAAAATTCTTTTCTGAAGTGTATAAACTGTTCCTTAGTGTCCTTACTGAGGGTAGTTTTAATTTCCTCACACTTCTCATTGAGATGAGTACTTAATAGATCAAAATTCAAACTTAATTCATCCAGTCTATCTGTGTTTTCTTTAAGTTTCAAATTTACTTGTTCACTCGATTCCTTAAGTTGCGAGATTATTGTTAGTTGCAAACCCTGTTAACCACTCTGTTAAGTTTAATTGTTCACTCTCCCCTGGTTCAATTTTTACATTTCCGACAATCTCATCACTCTCAGGTAGAGACACGTTAACTATTAATTTTTTAAACGAGAACAACAACAAAATACCCTGCTTTTTTTCTGTAGCTCTGCTATGATGTCGTGGTAGGTGTTCCTTGTTGGCTTTCTTCACTTTTATTCGGTTTTATCGACACTGAAGTCTTGATTGATGAATTACATTGACATAATTCAGTTGTTAATCTTCTGAGTGGTGTGAGAATTTTTCGTAGTCGCTCATGCACACGTTTTTTCACTTTGAAATATTTTCACTGTTGCCATACTGCGAGAATAAACTTTTTTGTAGTGCTAAGCACTTACAAAATTTATCGCTGCACTATTATCATCGATGCACTTAAAGATCTTGGTCGAGCCCCCACTTTTATAATGGTCGCCTAGTCGTAGATATTGCTACAATCGCACTATTTCACTTCCATTTACGGAGCTTGTTAGCACTTGATTTTAGGTTGGCGCCATTAAAATGCATTGTTGTAATCGATGCTGCTTGCTGGATCACTGCTGTGTCTCGATGCTGATGCTGGCTCTAAATCTGTTTGCCTAGGGATAAAAAGATGAGGTCCCGTGTTTTTGATGTGCTTTTGATGATAAATAACGAGCGAAACCAACAATTATATTAACTTCAAATATTTATTACTCTGGTGGCCCTCTTAATTCCACTGTCCACCAAAGACAATGGCGCAACACAAGCAGCACTTCTTTTACATGTTCTTTGCAATATTTATCCACCTCAAACAATAACACACATACACACTTTACCAAAGTGACATTCAGACTCCGCCCCAACCCTTCTTGCTGCTTGTATTTACAACCTTGTCAAAGAACTACTAATAAGAGATATAGTTTATAGGTCACATGTACATCTCTTATCGTAATTTGTGCAGAAAAGTTATTAATTTATATCGAGTGACATAATTTAACAGGTTATTAAAATGACAGACAGATTTGTTGACTTGACAGAATAATTCTTTGTTACAAAAAGGCCATTTTTTAGAAATTCGTCAATTGACTTCTCTAATTTGCATAAATAAGTAAATAACATAACTTATTAAGAATTACATTGGTTTTCGTCTAAAATAGGAGTGTTTACGTGAATACTGAGTGAAAAGGGTCCTAGTGAACAAATAGGTTTCACTGGATGATTTTTATTTAATAAGATCCAAAATACGTATGTTGGCCACTATTTTTCGTACTTCATATCAATTAATTAAGATGAACTTAGTGTTTTCACATGATGACATTTGCTGTATCAGTGATCAAGGGATATTAACTTTTGTGTGGGTCAGTTATTCAGTATAATTTAATGGGTTGACTGTTTATGGAGACATGTTATGCAATCATTGTTAACATACACAATAACTTTTCTATAATCATAAATACTCGTTAAACTGATTGAATTTGGAAGGTATCGCATACTTCGGTAAAGTAAAACCTTTAATAGGTTCCGTTAGAGTGTACAAATGGCTATTGACACTTGCGGTAACGTTCTCACAATGGTCCTCGATACTGACTCGAACAGTCACTGTGCGGAAAGCAACTGCAAGTGCGATGGAAGTGCCGCAGTAAAGATATTGGCGTTGGCAAAGCCGGGGATATATTTAGATCGAATATGACGCCCCTCCGATTGACCGCGGTCTTGTCGTCAGTGGAACTAGGGACAGACACCGAGCTCTTAGAGAAAGATCATGCACGCCTTTCAAATCTCTCAGCTCTGCAGAATCCTGGCACAGATGTTGTTCACGCAGATGAGCATTTCGTTGGTTCTGTGTGATGGATCTTTAACCATGGCAATTGTTTCCAAATCTGCCCTGTTTTACGACAGCAGACTAAAAGTAATGCCTTCCAATTTTTTATGTGGAAACATTAAGCCTCTTTAAATAAAACAGACGTTATTAACGTTCTACATCTTGGTTCTTCCTGTCTACATAATTCCATGCCTCTGCCGCTAGAGGGCTCCGATTTGTAGCACTCAAATCGCAGTGCGTAACATACTGTAAACTATGTCGGTGCTCGGGATACAGGTTGCTGTAATCGAGGCTCGAATGCGAAGAGTTCGTCTACACATGGATAACCCTTCCCTTCAGCTTGAAATTGGTAGACCACACTCGAGCGCTGCAACGTCTGCAACAATCCGGATCCCAATAATCCGGCACTTTGGGTTCACTGACATCAATCATCCTACATATACTCCCGGCTTCGTCCCATCCGATTTTCATGTGTTTCCAGAACTTAAAGAACACCTTCGAGGACTTCGCTTTGTAAGCTGAGGTAGGGTTGTGGCTCCGTTAACAAAGTCAAACATTCTACAGTGACGGTATTAACAAACTGCTCTCGTTGGGAAAAATATGGATGTTGCCAAGGTGACTACGTTCAGAAATAAATACGTAGGTACGAGGAATAAGATGTAGAATGTTGTTTTATTTGACAAGCTTTTTTCACATGAAGAATTCGTAGGCGTTACTTTTCAGAACGTTCCCGTACTTTCGTAATCTGACCGGTTGGTGCAATATATTAGAGGACGACTCGGAATCTTTATTGTACGACCCGTCCGTTTTGTTTGCGATTATCGTGTTAGTAATGAATCCATTATACGTTTGTCGGTGCCCTTGCTTCCGATGAGAAGCAGATCACAACAAAAACAATATTTGACCGATAGCGTTCTTACAAGGAAATATCACCAACTTGACTTCACATCTTAAGGAGAGGAAACTACAGTTGCAAGATATCACACCAGCATTCGATCCCGCTTGAAAATTTGGGCCGTAATTCTATTATACAGTTATCGTCCTTTGGAAGTAGAGATTTTAAACTTCGCGTGCATTGTTTGTCTGTCACTCGCTCCGCCCCACTGCAGTCCCCTAACGACCGTGCTCGAAGTACTAACAGCCAAGTGACAACTAGATCCCTCCTATTCTCGGAATGTTGAGAGCAACAGACAAGGGTTAGGAAGATCGATATATCTGCTGAACGTTTTTTAAATCTTGTCCAAGAGTATATGTTATTCTACGAGAAAAAGTATGTAATATGTCTCACTTTGTACATTAAATAATATTTTAACAACATTCTCCTATTGATACTCTGCAGATAAATATACGCCTCAAAATAGAAATGAATAAACTTAAACAACCGAACAATGTTTGTGAAATGATGCTAATGATTTTCGGTTTACAAATTAATCTTACCAAAAATCACGTTGAAGAATAGCGCATCTCCTACAAATGTAGCTTATTTTAAAACTGGCAGCTTGAAAATTCAAAGAAAATAACGCATCTCAGCGATGTTGGCAGCCAAATAGGACTACGCTACTTCTTCATTGACACACGCAATTTCATTCATTAGTTTACATTGTATCTGTGAAGCTCAACGTAAAGACGTTCAGAGTAAAGATATTTCTGGCAACAACTACGATTAGATCCCGAGCATTTTGACACAGTTAACGAAGTACGTGTCAAAACAATGCCAAAACATTATTTCACAAACTACTTACTCACGTCGCTGTACAGTACTTCGGACTCGGACATTAGGCGGCTGCAGTGGGACGGAGCGAGTGACAATCAGAGCGCGCGAAAGTATAAAAGCTGTACTTTCAGATCAGAACTGCGTATTGTCAGAACTGTGGCCAAACTTTTCGCGCAGGATCGATTGCGGTGGCTAATGTCTTACAAGCGTGTCTTTATTCCCTTAAAATCTGAGGTGAGGTTGATGATGATTACTTCTTACATCTTAAACTGACCTCTATTCAATATAATGGCACTATGCGCCGCAAAAGCAGATTTTCTGCAGTTTCAAGAGGGAACGCGTTCAAGGATCAGTTGCCCTAAGGGGAAGACAGTGCCTTTCGACCTCAAAACTGACAGTCAGGGCGCTGGAAATGGTACTCCACATGAATAAGGCAGTCACCGTGATGTTAGTTCAGTGGCCTCCCGCATAGCCACAGAAAAGTAGCACAGTACTTAGTCACTTGATTGCCTTTAACGACCATAGCAGTCTAGGCACTTATGCTGCCAATTAGCAGCAAAGCTACCATGGCGTATGTATTTCCTCATTATACTGTATAATAGTGAAACAACTTCTGAAATCTGAGACTTTTCGTTTTCGAGTTTTCTCCAACGAATCCTTGACCGATACCTATTCATCAAAAAGGCGTGAGGTCACTACGAATTGGAAAAATGCGAACTTTGATCTCTCCAATGAAATGCGAGTCTCCGTCTTTCACAGACTAGCCACTGGACAAGGCAGTTGCCAGCACAGAAATTTTGACGCATAGCTGTATTCTAGTTATGCATTGTATACCAGTCATACATTTTTAATGTGTTGTCGGGGATGTCTCCCGTATCTAGTACCGGTATAATGGAGTGGAATTCTTTTTGTGGAGGCAGATAAGTAGTAGTGACGGGTTCTTCGCCTGTAAGAGAAATCAACAACGGA
Source organism: Schistocerca nitens (assembly GCF_023898315.1). Lineage (NCBI taxonomy): Eukaryota > Metazoa > Arthropoda > Insecta > Orthoptera > Acrididae > Schistocerca > Schistocerca nitens. The sequence goes on from NC_064614.1 coordinate 849,664,228, forward strand.
AATCGGCTTTCTACCTTGACATCCATATAGTAACGAAGCGTTCACTATTCTACATCACCGTGCTTGAAGAAACCAAAATGTTTGAGAATTAACATGAAAATAAAAGGTTTTTTGTGACATGTGAATAACAGCTCATCATTTAGTACCTCATAGGACGCTATCACAACTCAATCGTTATAGCGTACACGGACGTTATAAAAAGGTGGTACCCTTGCCCTTTGCCAGGAATTCACAAGCACTGATTGATACCATGGTGAATGTCGAGTACACTGAAGATGGCATAACGTTTAAAGTTAGCACAAGACCGGAGAATGGGAGAGCTACTCCGGAAGGAAGTTTGTGAGCTAAACCGTCTGTAAGAAAGAGAGCCAGTGAGATTCTGGAAGGTACTGACTGGAATAATGGAATCATTTGTTAAATCATTCGCCGAGGGCGAAGTGCATAGAGTCCAAATCGTATACAAGTCGTAATCCCGAAAGAAGGCGATATCACAAAATCATTAACAACAATACTACTTTAGCTCGTAACCACAGACATCATAGACATAATGCGAACTGGTGATGATGTTTCCTTCTTTTAATTGTCTTTACGTTCAGATTTCCTTCTTGGCTCACAGATCACGGAAAATGACGACGGCCGGCAGACCACTGTGCTGATCCTCTCCCCCTCCCTCCCCCTTACCTCATCGGGTGATGCCTTTGACAGAAGATGACAGTGGCGTCGGTCGGTACCCATGGGCCCACCATGACCTCTGGACAGACTTAACATATCGTAAAGGTAGAGCAGAGTGATCTAGTTCTGACGCACTACACAATAAGTCTTCTCATCCAAATAACTGACGAGCTGGTAGCGGAACAGAGTAAGTCTCAACTGGGAATAACTGGGAAAAATTCCAGAGTTTTTTTCCAGTGTTTGGAGTCCTTGTTAAGTGGGCATGACAGCTGTCAACGAACAAATTCCAAAAGATTCACTGCTACAGGTAGGCATAGTCCATATGAATGTAACAGAGGTGCTCAGAGAACTTAAATGAGATTCGGTGAAAAAAGAGTGCTGTTTTCATCGCAATACCATGTTGGGTAACTTCAGAGAACTGGTATTCGTGGAAGATTCTTCGACAGTTAAATTGCCACGGTCGTTTATCTCGCGCAGGGATCATAAGAATAAGAGAATACAGATTAGGGCACGCACAGAGGCATATAGATAGTCATTTTTCGTTCCCTCTATAGGCGACTAGAACAGGACAGGAAATCGTAGCTATTGCTCTCCGCTCGCATTGACCAGTAGCTTGCGTAGTATATACGTATGTGTAGTATTAATGCGATACAAGTTACCATACACAGTCCAGTCACATTAATGTGAACAGGTGTTAAAAGCCTGAATAACCACCTTTTGTAGGGCGGAACATTAAGGAAGAGATTCATTGAGATTCTGGAACATTCCGACTGGGATATGGAATCATTTATGAAATCAATAAAGCTTTCGAGATTATTCTCTCACATAATTAAGCTTTGGTCTCGCAACCCTCCTGTCGTAGTAGGCCCATTTTTAATCTTAATTCGCGTGAAGTGTAATGTTTCGCTTATATGATAGGACGTTCTTCACTGATGTGAGATACAAACAGTAAAATTGTTACAGACTGAATGTTTCAGTTTACTCAATTTCAAGGGTTGATTGCTTTGATAGGCAGAGCTTTTTAAAATCACTTATATCGACGTATGCTGCATCTTCGGCAATTGAACGAAATGACCCTTTGAAATGCGTGAAGGTCTGCCAAAATATCTTGTTATGATCCTGGAGAACGAATAGGCAGTCGGACGTATTGTTCGTGCAGTATGTATGTATTCTATTTCCTCGCAGCGGGAAGATTATAGCCTCGAGAGCTCAATACTTTGAATAAGATTTCCCTGAAGGGCCCTCCGCCTCGGCCTCCTCATGTATATTTAGATTGGCGAGTTCTCCGCCTTCGCCGCAAACGCAGTCGCTCGCTTTGCAGAAAGTACATTCTGTCTGATTTCATTCCTCCGTTCTCTCCGTGCCTAAGAGTTTCCTTGTTCCGGTGTGTGATACACGTATTTTTTCTGCATTAAAGCACTATATACATTTTTTGGCGGTGTTTTTCTACGCGTAAATAATACAGTACCGAACATTTTTCTTATTCTTTAAGGGAAAGATGCTGATTGCTGCTTAAAGATGACACTGCTTGACGAATGCTGAGGGGCGATTGCACGTTATGGTGTAGGTTTTGTTATTATCGTACAAGAATACTAAATAGCGCAAAAAAATCAAAAGACACCACAAAAGAAACTTGCCAGGTACTTTTTGAGGCTGTCAGATTTCTACGACACTGCAAAGTCACGTAAGTCAAAAGTTTCGTTATAGAATGTCTTGAAACGTATCTGGATTTTAATGTGTGGCTCTAATCATATTTTGATAATACGGTTTCTTCATACTTGCAAATCGTTGTAACCTATCAGCAGTATACAAAATGAATTATGAAAATATCTCACAAAGGACCTATACCAGGTAGCCTAACGGCTAAGTTCAAAAAGGTTCAAATGGCTCTGAGCATTATGGGACTTAAAATCTGAGGTCATCAGTCCCCTAGAACTACTTAAACCTAACTAACCTAAGGACATCACTCACATAAATGCTAGACGCAGGATTCGAACCTGCGACCGTAGCAGCCACGTGGTTCCGAACTGAAACGCGTAGAACATTTCGACCACAGCGGCTGGCAGTAAATCGTTTTCTTCGAGGTACTTCATAATGTTCGAATACAGTATATGTTCCAAAACTCTACTGCAAATCGACGTTAGTGATATGTGCCTGTAGTTCAGCGGATTACTCCTATTTCTCTTTTTGGATATTGGTGTGACTTCAGCAACTTTCCAGTCTTTAGGTACGGAACTTTCTGTGAGCGAGAGGTTGTATATTATTGATAAATATGGAGCTATTGCATCTGCATACTCTGAGAGGAACCTGACTTGTATACCATCTGGACCGGAAGCCTTGCCTGTATTAAGTGATTTAAGCTGCTTTGCCACACCGAGGGCATGTACTTCTATGTTTCTCATCTTCGCAGTTGTTCTTGATTGGAATTCGGGAATATTTACTTCGTCCTCTTTGGTGAAGGAGTTTTGGAAAACCGTGTTTAATAACTATGCTTTGTTGGCACTGTCATCAGTGACTTCACCGCTGTTATCGCACGTCCAGTCGAAGAAGGTGATCGTGACCTTATTGGAACTTGTGTGAATAG